>NW_026652276.1:113007714-113020342 GCF_009828535.3 Hylobates moloch
GAGACGGGGTTTCACCGTGGTCTCGATCTCCTGACCTCGTGATCCGCCCGCCTCGGCCTCCCAAAGTGCTGGGATTACAAGCGTGAGCCACCGCGCCCGGCCAAAGGGGATATTTTTTAACCAAAATTATTAGAGTCCACCATTCTGGACTGTGCTTGTGCGATAGATCCAAACAGACCAAATCAAACTAAAGTGGAGTCACTTATGCTAAAGTGACTCCATAACAAAGTAACATAATCAAAGTAAAAATTTAAAGAAATAGATAAATCCTAAAACAGACCAGGTTTTGTTTTTTTTTCTGTAAACAGCATATTTCAACTTGAAGAGCTCCCCTTTACTGTAACCCTTTTAAAAAAATAAGAACTTGACGTCTTTGTTTCCTTCCACTTTACAAACCCACAGTTCTGCTATTTCACAGTGGAATTTGAGACTAATAAAGTACTTTTTTTTTTTTTTTGAGACGGAGTTTCACTCTTCTCACCCAAGCTGAAGTGCAGTGGCGCGATTTTAAGACAAGGTTTCACCACGTTGGCCAGGCTGGGCTCAAACTCCTGACCTCAGATGATCCACCTGCCTCGGCCTCCGAAAGTACTGAGATTACGGGCGTGAGCCACCACACCTGGCCAATAAGTACATTTTTGATGGTGCTAGATTGGTTTCAATGTCTAAAATTTTGGTCTAACTCTCAAAATTGAGAAGATGAACAAATGAGAGAAATTGTTTAATTACAGTGTAAAGCTGCCCACTTTCATGGTTACTTTTGGTCAGTAGGGCTTTTTGTACATAGTAAACTGAAACCTAACTGGATATGTGTAATTAGGCTGTAACCCATTCTTGTACCAACCACTGTGTTTTTGACAATAAAATAACATAAACTGTTCCAATCATGCTCAAATTAGACAAATTCAAAGCTGTAATCAATCTGGCTGTTTCTGTATCTCACTTTCATTTTCTGTGTGTCACTTTGATTTTTCTGTCCATAAATCTTTTTCCACCAAAAGATGTACTGGAGTCTCTCTGAACCTGCTCTGGATCCACAGGCTGCTTTATTTGCAAATCATTCTTTGCTCAATTAAACTTTGTTAAATTTCTCTAACTTTTTTTTAAGTTTTAGAGTTTTTTTGATGAAAAATAAAGAATGTGTTGTTGGGCATTGATTTTGAGAAGCAAGGTGTGCCTGTTGACAGCCCTACAAGCAGAAGCTCACCCTAAGAAGCACAGCTGCCTAGTCACGAAGCAGCTGTTGACACATGTCTGAAGGAGCTCAGCTGAAAACAGAAGAATGGCCCACTGAACCCAATCTAAATTCGTGATCATCTCAATTATGAGCTAAGAAGTTTTGGCTGGTTTGTTACGCTGCGATAGCTAATTAATACATGCACTCGGTGCAGATAGGATGCCAGGATTTAATGACAAGTTGATTTCTAGTTACCTTCTAATGGTGGGCCCCATAAAGGTACTGATTTTTCTCCTTATTCAAAGTTGGATGTCTTGTAAGAGAATATTGCATAATGCAGAAATACATGTAGACATGTATGCATGTGATTGGTGCTTATACTCACACAATTCCCCACACCACAGAAGAAAACAGGTAACCACAGCTTGACAATTAGGGCCAAGGACAAATAGCAAAATTAGCTTGTTTTTAATTGGAGGTAAAGACTAGGGACATGGCCTGGCGTGGTGGCTCACGCCTGTAATCCCAGCACTTTAGAGGGCTGAGGCAGGCAGATCACCTGAGGTCAGGAGTTCGAGACCAGCCTGACCAGCATGGTGAAACCCCATCTCTACTAAAAATACAAAAATTAGCTGGGCATGGGGGCGGGCACCTGTAATCCCAGCTACTCGGGAGGCTGAGGCACTAGAATCACTTGAACCCGGGAGGTAGAGGTTGCAGTGAGTTGAGATCACGCCATTGCACTTCAGCCTGGGTGATAAGAGCAAAACTCTGTCTCAAAAAAGAAAAAAAGAAAAAGAAAGACCAGGGAGGGATCTGTAGACATAGAACTTTCTTCTTCTGTGGCCCCATTGTCCTTTGTTCACTGTCTGATCTCTGGAAGAAAGGTGGGCAACAGGTGGTCTTCCTGTTGCTATTTTATTCCTGCTGTCCTCTGCTCTTTCTATGGCCACTATCTATTCTACCCTTGGAACTGAAGAGAGATGTTGGTAGGGAAAGACTTTCCCCTTATTTATGGCAGAAAAAGGATGTTCGAGCCCGGTGTGATGGTTCATGCCTGTAATCCCAGCACTTTGGGAGGATGAGACAGAAGGATTACTTAAGATCAGGGGTTCGAGTTCAGCCTGGCTGACATGGCAAAATTCCATTTCTACTAAAAATACAAAAATAAGCCAGGCATGGTGGCACATGCCTGTAATCACAGCTACTCTGGGGAGGATGAGGCAGGAGAATTGCTTGAATCCAGAAGGTGGAGATTGCAGTGAGCCGAGATTGCACCACTGCACTCCAGCCTGGACATAAGAGCGAGACTCTGAAAAGAAAAGAAGAGAAGAGAAAGGAAAAGAAAGAAAAGAAGAGAAAGGAAATAGGAAGAAAAGAAAAAGAAAAGGGATGTTGAGGATTTCATCTTCTGCAGAGCTGCACTTCAATGTGGCAACTATTGGCCACCTGTGGCTACCGGGTGCGTGGAATGTGGCTGGTCTGAACTGCGATGTGGTAGAAAGGTAAAATACATAGTTTTAATTTTTTTTCCAAATTATATATACTTTATTAATAATTACATACTGGTCACATATTAAAATGATAATATTTTGGATATATTGGGTTAATTAAACTTCTACAATGAATTCCTCCTGTTTTTTTTTCTTCTTAAAATTTTCCTTCTAGAAAATTTAAAATTCACATGTGGCTCACATTCAATTTCAGAGGATTGCCTTTTTTAAAAAAATGTCAGGCTACCCGCTCAAAGGACAAGAAGCCAGGGAGCTCATAAAATTGGAAAATTTTAAATAATTGTTATTGCATTATTTTCATGTGTGAATAGCCACATAATATATTATTTATAAAGGCATACGTCCTTATACACAAGGTTATATGCAAATACCCTCTGGGGTGAGCCTGGTCCGCTCAGGGAGGAAGCCCTGCCTGAGAACGCGGCAGCTTGGATTTCACTCTCTACGTTCAGCCCAGCAGCTGAGCACATATTCTGTCACTCAGGGCATTAGGGGGTGGGGCCCTAAACATTATCCAATCAGGGACGCTGGGCTGGGACCCATCCAATCAGGCACGCAGCTGGAGCGGACAGGACGGCTTCCGGGATTTGGCGGGGCCTTTGTCTCTAGCTGCTGCGGGAGCTCCAGGTCTAGTCTTTACTGCTCTGTGTCTTCTACTCCTAGAGGCCCAGCCTCTGTGGCTCCGTTACCTGCAGGTATTGGGAGATGCACAGCTAAGATGCCAGGACCACCTGGAAGCCTAGAAATGGTGAGAGTGCGGTCCGACACCCGGAGAGAGGGGGAGGGGCTGGTTGGAACCGGTCGGAAGTGGCTGTGGCAGGACTCCAGGCTCCAAGCACTGGGCTCCAAAATCCGCGGCCCGTGTTGTCCTTGGCGCAGCTCGGCCCTCAGTCCCCTTCAGCCATAAGATGGCGGCTGGGCTGACAGCCGGACCCCGGGCGTCATGTCTCCTCTCTGCGCAGTGACTGTGCCTTGGCCTGGAGCCCTCGCTGGGCAGCTCTGCACCCGCAGTGCCGCATCTCTGCCCGATAACTCGGGGTGCAGGGTTCATAAATGGGAAGAGCTTTGGTCCATGGGGTCCCAGTCCCTCCTTTTTTCTATTAAAAATTCATGGAAGTCACTGCAAATATATTTAAAAATAGAAGAGTGGTTCAAAAATCATAGAGCACCCAGCTATGATTTGTAATTTGTGGTCCATGGGAGGGGCTTGAAGGAAAGACTTTTTAGTGGTGTATGATGAATAAAACCATATTCAATAATCGGTTAGGTACAGTTACATAGCTTCTTAATTTGTAAGATCAAAGTGGAAATTTTCTGGTTATGTAATCGGAGGGTACTTGGCAGTTTATAGTTGGTTAAGCAAGAATTTTATTTCCCCCAAAGTAATAATTTACAAAAAAAATGTATTTGAGTTATTTTATTTTATTTTTTTTTGAGACAGAGTCTCGCTCTGTCGCCCAGGCTGAAGTGCAGTGGCGCGATCTCGGCTCACTACAACCTCTGCCTCCCGGGTTCAAGCGATTCTCCTGTCTCAGCCTCCCGAGTAGCTGGGATTACAGGCGCGTGCCACCACGCCCGCCTAATTTTTGTATTTTTAGTAGAGACGGGTTTCACCATGTTGGACAGGCTGGTCTCGAACTCCTGACCTTGTGATCTGCCTGCCTCAGCCTCTCAAAGTGCTGGGATTACAGGTGTGAGCTACCGCGCCCGGCCAATGTATTTTTTTTTTTTTTTTTTTTTGAGACGGAGTCTCACTCTGTCGCCCCAGGCTGGAGTGCAGTGGCGCAATCTCGGCTCACTGCAAGCTCCGCCTCCTAGGTTCACGCCATTCTCCTGCCTCAGCCTCCTAAGTAGCTGGGACTACAGGCGCCCGCCACCACACCTGGTTAATTTTTTTGTATTTTTAGTAGGGACAGGGTTTCACCGTGTTAGCCAGGATGGTCTTGATCTCCTGACCTCGTAATCCGCCCACCTTGGCCTCCCAAAGTGCTGGGATTACAGGCGTCAGCCACTGCACCCGGCCCTAGTGTACATTTTTGATACTATATTTTAATTAATCATTTTTTGAGAAATCATTGGATGGTACTTTTTAAAAGATTTGTTTGCCGTTTGTAAAAATTTTCTATAAGAAGAAAGCAAAGAGTAATCCCAGGACACTATTGTAAAAAATCTCTGCGCCTCTTTTCCTTTTATCTTCCTTAGGCACAGAGATCTTATCAGAATTTTGGGGGGTCACAGTGGGAAACTTTATGGGGTGATGTGTCCTCGGCCACCCTTCAGATTTTTCCTGGTCCTGGGTTTCAGTACTGTCTGGGGATGAATCAAGATACCCACTATGGCTATGTCTGCTAGAGTGCCTAATGAATATCAGCTCCTGGGTCATTTTCTCCCGTAGGACTGCCTGAGGTACAAAGTGTAGCCTCTCGAGAGAGCAGGTGGATGCCCTGGGGCTGAGAGAAATCTCCTGCTGTACTCTTCCTTGGAAAAGCTGACACCTTGAGACATTAAGATTGTCTTCACCCAACTCAGCTTCCGTTTCTTTGGGACACATTGCTGGTCAATCAGATGCTGGTATTGAGGGAAAAACATAGAAATAATTTCTGTCTTTTGGATTCTCTAAGGGGGCAGAAAAATAGTGAAAAAAATATGATGAAAAAAGAGTGAAAGATAAATAGTGAAAAATTTGGAAAGGAAATTAAAAGGTAAAATATTTACAAATGGTATAAAAGAGGTGAGTTTCAGAAAAAAATTAATATCTACATATATTCCATTTGTTAAAAATTCTCATTTACTATTTTGTTTTCCAGACTGAGTTTAGTAATTGTCACAGGTAGTTTTTTTATGGCTGGGTAATTTCTTTTTTTTTTCTTTTCTTTTCTTTTTTTTTTTTTTTTTTGAAACAGTCTCATTCTGTCACCCAGGCTGGAGTGCAGTCGCATGATCTTGGCTCACTGCAACCTCTGTCTCTTGGGTTCAAGTGATTCTCCTCCCTCAGCCTCCTGAGTAGCTGAGACTATAGGCGCTAGCCACTACGCTCAGCTAATTTTTGTATTTTTAGTAGAGATGAGGTTTCACCATGTTGGCCAGTCTGGTCTCAAACTCTTGATCTCAGGTGATCCACCTGCCTTGGCCTCCCAAAGTATTGGGATTACAGGTGTGAGCCACCGCACCCAGCCTAGCTGGGTAATTTCAAACAGAATTCCAAGCCTTAACTTTTAGAATGCTAGCTATCTAGGGACAAAATAGAGAAAATCTCTTCTCCATTTTGGCTCTAGAAAATGAATACATTTCCGGCCGGGTGCAGTGGCTCACGCCTGTAATCCTAGCACTTTGGGATGCCAAGGTGGGTGGATCACCTGGGGTCAGGAATTCGAGGCCAGCCTGGCTAACATGGTGAAGCCTTGTCGCTACTAAAAATACAAAAATTAGCTGGGCGTGGTGGCACATGCCTGTAATTCCAGCTACTTGGGAGGCTGAAGCAGGAAAATTGCTTGAACCCAGGGGCGGAGGTTGCAGTTAGCCAAGATTGTGCCACTTCATTCCAGCCTGGGCGAAAGAGCGAAACTTCGTCTCAAAAAAAGAAAAGAAAATGAATACATTTCCACCAGAAAATGTGGTAGATAATTGGTGAAGTTACATAGATTCTTTTTTTTTTTTTTGAAACGGAGTCTCGCTCTGTCGCCCAGGCTGGAGTGCAGTGGCGCAATCTCGGCTCACTGCAAGCTCCGCCTCTCGGGTTCACGCCATTCTCCTGCCTCAGCCTCTCCGAGTAGCTGGGACTACAGGCGCCCGCCACCACGCCCGGCTAATTTTTTGTATTTTTAGTAGAGACAGGGTTTCACTGTGGTCTCAATCTCCTGACCTCGTGATCCGCCCACCTCAGCCTCCCAAAGTGCTGGGATTACAAGCGTGAGCCACTGCGCCCGGCCACATAGATTCTTGAAAACATTAGTACCTCTTTTTGCAGGGTAAATTTGTGACAGTGAATATTTCTAGTCTATACCCTGTTATCTTGATTTCTGAGTTTTATGCTAAATTTTATGAGATGAAACTTGGTACCTCCTAGAAGTGTTTCCATATGAATAATTGTTTACTACATAATTTTTAATGAAAACAATAAAGTAATACATTATCTAAAAGGAATACTTTTGCTTTTGTTATTGAGATGTAAAATCTAAGCATCTTCAAAAAAGTCCTCCCTGGCCAGGCACAGTGGCTCAAGCCTGTAATTCCAGCACTTTGGGAGGCCGAGGTGGGCGGATCATCTGAGGTCAGGAGTTCAAGACCATCTTGGCCAACATGGCGAAACCCCATCTCTACTAAAAAATACAAAAATTGGCTGGGCATGGTGGCTCACGCTTGTAATCCCAGCACTTTGGGAGGCTGAGGCGGGCAGATCACGAGGTCAGGAGATCGAGACCATCCTGGCCAACATGGTGAAACCCCGTCTCTACTAAAAAAAATACAAAAAATTAGCCAGGTGTGGTGGCGGGTGCCTGTAGTCCCAGCTACTCGGGAGGCTGAGGCAGGAGAATGGCGTGAACCCAGGAGGCGGAGCTTGCAGTAAGCTGAGATCGTGCCACTGCACTCCAGCCTGGGTGACAGAGTGAGACTCCATCTCAAAAAAAAAAAAAGAAAAAGGAAAAAATACAAAAATTAGCTGGGTGTGGTGGCAGGCACCTGTAATCCCAGCTACTAGGGAGGCTGAAGCAGGGAGATTGCTTGAACCCAGGAGGTGGAGGTTGCAGTGAGCCGAGATCGCGCCACTGCACTCCAGCCTGGGTGAGAGTATGAGACTTCATCTCAAATAAAAAAAAAATTCCTCCCCTTATATGAGCACTGTGTTCAAGTAATTTTGCTGAATGTTCAAACCGTTAGTTTCAAAAGTGAAGTGAATAACTCAGACATGAAAACTAAAGCTTGAGCCCAGTGACTCCAAGCTAAGGCTAATATTGAGCCTGCAAAAGGAGGTTGTTAAAGGCCCAGCTCTTTCTGGGGAGCCGCCCCTGCAGATGTCTCAGGCTGCTCACCCTAGCCATGGAAGAAGCCTTTATACTGAGAAAAGCTACAGAGCTCTGGAAATCTGGGGACCCACAGGCAGATGCAGTTAAGGTTAGGATGGAAGGGGATTGCGAGGGTCTTACTGAAGATGAAGTTGTTATTGTTTTGAGGCAGTTTCTAGACTTTGTAAAATAAAACAGATTTATGTAAAAAAAATTAGAATTCCAAAGGAGGAAGCACCAACTATAAATCTTTAAAGATTGCAAAGTTTAGGCAGAAAAGGGCTTGCTTTCATTTTTTCTTTTTTTCAGTATTTTGAGATTTATTTTGTTAATGTTGAGGACACACTGGGGAGAAATAAACACAAGTCGCAATAGGATCTGTGTCCTGTGCTTTTTCCAAAGAATGTTTTGGGAACTTCAGTATTTAAAGAGGAAAGAGCAAGTGGGAGGGGAAGAAAAAAGGCCGGGTGGGGGAAACAACAGAGAGTGCAGGTGATGAGGCTCTGATTAGCACTCAGTGAATCTGTATTTTACATGTAGAAAGAAAGGGGTCGGGGAAGTCAGTCATGCATTCCTCCCTCTCTCTCTCCCTCAGTAACTCTACATTTTATACAAGATAAAGTAACCATGTGAAATTACAGCTATCTGTTTGGGAATAAAAGGAAGCCAATCTTTGCATGACGCAGTTCCCAGCTTAACTTTTGGCATAGCGAGTTCAGGGTCCCAAGAGTTTACTTTCCTTCCACATATGTCTGCAAATTTTGATATTACCAAAGTCAAGAGCAAAGTTTTCATTAGGAAGTTGGCAACTTCTAGGAAAGGCTTTATTCATTTCGGGGGCTGTAAGGTACATGGATGTGCTTTGGTCAGGAATAGGCCGAGGCAGACATCCGGGCCAGAGTGACTCCGCAAGTTTGGAGCACAGTCATATAAATCCACTTGTTTTTTTTTATTTGTTTGTTTAGGTTTTTTTTGCTGTTGTTTTTGAGACAGAGTCTTGCCGTGTGACCCAGGCTGGAGTGCAGTGGTGCGATCTCAGCTCACTGCAACCTCTACCTCCTGGGTTCAAGCAATTCTCCTGCCTCAGCCTCCTGAGTAGCTGGGATTACAGGCGCCCACTACCACACGTGGCTAATTTTTTATATTTCTGGTAGAGACGGAGTTTCACCATGTTGTCCAGGCTGGTCTCAAACTCCTCACCTCAAGTGATCCACCCACCTTGGCCTCCCAAAGTGCCGGGATTACAGGCTTGAGCCACTGTGCCCAGTCAGGGAGGACTTGTTATATAATCACAGCTATGTAGCCGTAATATGGGAAGGTTCATCACCTGGCTCAGAGCCACTGTTGTTTGTAAAAGGTATAACTGCCCTGGTGATGCTGTGCATACGCCTCGCATCCAAAGAGAGAGAGTGAAGTTTTTGACCCTGTAAGGGAGAGCCAGCCTTGCAGGGCAGGGAACGCAACTGCAGGCATGGGAGCGGCAGGAGTTGCAGAGCCGGAGCAGGCAGGGACAGTGTAAGAGAGCTGCTGAATAAAATCATATTTCATCTGCCTATGGCCCCCTGACTGTTCTTTCAGCTGCCTGCCACCCATCCACCCACTCTCCTGGGACCTCAGCATGGGCTGGAACCTGACTCTTGGCGTGACAGGGGCTGGTGTTAGAGTGGGCGTGCTTGCTCACTTTGATCGATCTCAGGTTGCAAAAGTACTTCTGTTTTTTCATTCAGCTTGATACATAATGTGCTTAATCAAAACGGCAGGGAGGCAAGGTGTCCACTGATTTTTCTGCAGACACCACAACTGCTGCATCATTTAAATTGTGGGCTCAAGTCCTCAAAAGTCTCTTGTTTTCCAGGCTATGTGCTCTCATGCTTCTGAGCCTTTTAGAGACCCTAAGGTTTTATTGTATCCTGGCATGACTGACTTAGTCCCTGCTTCTCTGCTGCATGTCATATGGGCTTAGCGAAGAGAAGTCACAGAGACCTGCAGCCCTGGGAAGCCAATGTTTGGTGGGGGAGGCAGAAAATTCCAGTTTGATACGGGCTGGCATCCTTGCACAAAATCATGTCAATTCCTTCCTGGAAACCATCCTACTGATTTAAGAATACAATTAACCTGCCTGCTGGCCCCAGCCTCCAGTACCCACATAGTCTGGTTCCTGCCTCTCTGTCCAAATTCATTTCCCAACGCTCTTCCTCCACCTGCTAAGCCCCTGCCACAGTGGTCTTTTTTTCTTCAAACTTGACAAGCTCATTCCCACCTAGGGCCTTTCTACTGGATGTTCCTTTTACCTGGACTGTGCATTCCCAGATTTTCTCCCCACTTAGAAATCAGCTGAAATGTCCCCTCCTCAGGCAGGGCTTCCCTGACACTCAACCAAATCACCCCCACTTTGCATGTTACTACCATGTTTTGTTTCCTTGTAATTATCCAAGCTTTCTTTGTTGTCTCCTCTCTCTAGTACATATGCTTCTTTAGGTTGGGAGCTCTGTCTGGTTTATCACCATAGCCCTAGTGTACTTTTTGGCACATAGGAGATGCGCAGTGAGTAATTGCTGAATGAAACAGTCACTGAGATGAGGGAGTGTGTCAGGAGAACGGTGCAGATGGCAGACCTGTCTCAGACTGTTTCTGTGGGGAAGCAGGCCCCAGCCAGAGGCTGCTGGATGTAAGGAGCAGGGAGAAAGCTGGAGAGATCCAGGCTTAGGTAAAGGATCTGACCCACTGCTGGGGGCTGGAAATAGTGTCTACATATTTCTACACAGAAAGTCCTGTAGGATTTTCTGTGATAATGGCAATGTTCTATGTCTGCACTGTCCAATAAAGTTACTTTTGGCTACTGACCTGCACTTGAATGTAGCTGGAGCAACTAGGGAACTGATTTAAATTAGATTTATGGGAAATTGAATTTATTTAACTAATGCACATTTAAACAGCCACATGAGACTGGGGACTACTCTAGTTCAACAGTAGTTGAACAATGCAGCACCAGACACACTGACCTGGGACCCCTAAAGCCCCTCCATTTTGAGTCGTCAGCTTCTAAGTGCTGGAAGCTGGGTAGAACTCAAGAAGCAGGCCGGGCGCGGTGGCTCACGCTTGTAATCCCAGCACTTTGGGAGGCCGAGGCGGGTGGATCCCGAGGTCAGGAGATCGAGACCACGGTGAAACCCCGTCTCTACTAAAAATACAAAAAATTAGCCGGGCGTGGTGGCGGGCGCCTGTAGTCCCAGCTACTCGGAGAGGCTGAGGCAGGAGAATGGCGTGAACCCGGGAGGCGGAACTTGCAGTGAGCCGAGATTGCGCCACTGCACTCCAGCCTGGGTGACAGAGCGAGACTCCGTCTCAAAAAAAAAAAAAAAAAAAAAATTCCTTACAAATTTTGAATAATAGAACTTTGTCAGAAGCATATTTTACAAATATTTTCTTTTTATTGTGTAGGTTGTTTACTCTATTGATAGTTTGCTGTGAAGAAGCTCTTTAGTTTCTTTAGGTCCCATTTTTTATCAAGTTTTGCTTTTGTTGCAATTGCTTTTGGTATCTTCATCATAAAATCTTTGCCAGTTCCTATGTCAATAATATTTTCTTTATCCAATTGACATAGGTATTTTTTAGATTTTCTTTCAGGGTTTTTTACAATTTTATGTTCCACATTTAGGTCTTTAATCACCCGGAGTTGATTTTTTTTTATATGGTGTAAGGAAAGCATCCAGTTTCAGTCTTTTACATAGTGCTAGCTGGTTATTCCAGCACCATTTATTAAATAGGGAATTCTTCCTGCATTGCTCTTGTGAGCTTTGTAGAAGATCAGATGGTTGTAGGTGTGTGGCATGATTTCTGGGCTTCTATTCTGTTTCATTGTTCTATAGTCTGTGTTTGTACCAGTATCATGCTGCTTTGGTTACTGTACCTCTGTTGTATAGTTTGAAGTCAGGTAATGTAATGCCACCTGCTTTGTTCTTTTTGCTTATGATTGCCTTGGCTATTCAGGTTTTTTTTTTTTTTTTTCAGTTTCATATAAATTTTAAAATACTTTTTTTAGTTCTGTGAAGAATGTTTTTGGTAGTTTGATAGAAATAGCATTCTGTAAATTTCATTTGGCAGTATGGCCATTTTGATGATATCAATCTTTTCTTTTTTTTTTTTTTTTTTTTTTTTTTTGAGACGGAGTCTTGCTCTGTCGCCCAGGCTGGAGTGCAGTGGCGCGATCTCGGCTCACTGCAACCTCCGCCTCCCGGGTTCACGCCATTCTCCTGCCTCAGCCTCTCCGAGTAGCTGGGACTACAGGCGCCTGCCACCACGCCCGGCTAATTTTTTGTATTTTTTGGTAGAGACGGGGTTTCACCGTGGTCTCGATCTCCTGACCTCGTGATCCGCCCGCCTCGGCCTCCCAAAGTGCTGGGATTACAAGCGTGAGCCACCGCGCCCGGCCGATATCAATCTTTTCTATCCATGAGCATAAAATGGGTGCCCATCTTTGACTTCTTTAAGAAGCATTTTGTAATTTTTGCTATAGAGATTTTTCACCTCCCTGATTAGCTGTATTCCTAGACATTTTATTATTTTTGTTGTTATTGTGAATGGGATTTTTTTTTATTTGGCCTTAGGTTGAATGTTGTTGATGTTCAGAGATGTTACTGATTTTTGTACACTTATTTTGTATCCTGAAACTTCTATTTTCTAGTTTGTGTGCATAGATTTTCTAGTTCATGTGCATACAAGTGTTCATAGTAGACTTCAATAGTTATTTGTATTTCTGTGGGGTCAGTGGTAGTCATTTCTAATTGTGTTTATTTGGACCTTCTCTTATTTCTTTATTATTATACCTAGTGGTTTGTTTATCTTATTTATTTATTTATTTATTTTTTTTTACAAAGGTTTAACTCCTGGAATTTTTGGTCTCTTATGTTTTTTTTTTTTTTTTTTTTTTTTTT
>NW_026652276.1:113020442-113267086 GCF_009828535.3 Hylobates moloch
TTGAGACGGAGTCTCGCTCTGTCGCCCAGGCTGGAGTGCAGTGGCGCGATCTCGGCTCACTGCAAGCTCCGCCTCCCGGGTTCACGCCATTCTCCTGCCTCAGCCTCTCTGAGTAGCTGGGACTACAGGCGCCCGCCACCACGCCCGGCTAATTTTTTTTGTATTTTTAGTAGAGACGGGGTTTCACTATGGTCTCGATCTCCTGACCTCGTGATCCGCCCGCCTCGGCCTCCCAAAGTGCTGGGATTACAAGCGTGAGCCACCGCGCCCGGCCTGGTCTCGTATGTTTTTTTCTGTTTAAATCTTCAGTTCAGATCTGATTTTGGTTATTTCTTGT
Organism: Hylobates moloch; assembly: GCF_009828535.3. Classification (NCBI taxonomy): domain Eukaryota; kingdom Metazoa; phylum Chordata; class Mammalia; order Primates; family Hylobatidae; genus Hylobates; species Hylobates moloch. The sequence goes on from NW_026652276.1 coordinate 113,020,780, forward strand.
CTTTTGCTAGCTTAGGGGTTGGTTTGCTCTTGCTTTCTCTCATTCTTTTATTCATGATGTTAGGTTGTTAAATTGAGATCTTTCTAACTTTTGGGTGTGAGCTTTTAGTGGTATAAATTTCTCCTTAACACTGCCTTAGCCGTGTTGCAGAGATTCTGGTATGTTGTATCTTTGTTCTCATTTTTTGCAATGAACTTGATTTCTGCTTTAATTTTATTATTTACTCAAAAGTCACTCAGGCTCAGGTGGCATAATTTCCATGTATTTATATCATTTCAAGTGTTTTTTTTTTGGTATTGAATTATATTTTTATCAAGCTGTGCTCTGTGTGTGTGGTTGGTGTAATTTTGGAATTTGCTGAGGGTTGTTTTATTTCTGATTGTGTGGTCAATTTTAGAGTATGTGCCACATGGTAATGAGAAGAATGTATAGCATGTTGTTTTTAGATTAAGAGTTTTGTAGGACTATTTGTCCAAGTGTTGAGTTTAGGTCCTGAGATCTTTGTAAATTTTCTGCCCTAATAATCTAACAGGGTCTGTGGGGTGTTGTAGTCTCCCACTATTATTGCGTCAGAATCTAAGTCTCTTCATAGGTCTCTGAGAACTTACTTTATTCATGTACATCCGTAGATTTTTTTTATAACACCTTTCTGTATTCTGCTTTTTCTCTCTGTAAACATTCTTTCAAGTGCACACAGTGTGCCCAAGGCCACTCCTTAGATGCCTGAATCCAGTGTCTACTGAAATTCAGATATCCAAGAGTTCAAGAGCATGTCTAAAGACTTGGCTGTTATAGGAGAAAATAAAAATAAGAAGCTGTATTCTCCTACCTGAAAATAAGGAAGGCTATTATCCTCATCTCTCTTTTCTTAAAGCATTTGAATTATATGTACTTTTTTCTCTGCTTTATTGAAATATATGTAAATCATATAAATCATATTAATCTAGGTGTAGCTAAATAAACGATTCAGTATATAACAGTGGAGTTGGAGTTGAACCTTGGTTTCTATTTATTACTTCAGAACAATTAGCGTTGTCACATGAAGCATTTGTAGACAACCTACAATCGTATACTTTTTTTTTTTTTTTTTTTTTTTTGAGATAGAGTGTTACTTTGTCCTCCAGGCTGGAGTGCAGTGGCGCAGTCTCAGCTCACTGCAACTCCATTTCCCAGGTTCAAGCAATTCTCTTGCCTCATCCTCCCGAGTAGCTGGGACTACAGGCATGTGCTACCACACCTGGCTAATTTTTGTATTTTTAGTAGAGACAGGATTTTGCCATGTTGGCCAGGCTGGTCTTGAACTCCTGACCTCAGGTGATCTGCCCATCTCGACCTCCCAAAGTGCTGGGATTACTGGCATGAGCCACCATGCCTGGTCAACATTCATGTAAATTAAAGAGGATTTTCTACAATAATATAAATATAAGACCACGATATTTACTTTGAACGAAACCCTTAGTCACTTTAATATTGTTATTTCTACTTTTTAAATATAAAGTGTTTTAACTGAATTATGGTTAAAAAAATTTTCACAAATCCTACATATATTATGACCAGTACATTAAAACTATTTATATGTAGATACTTATCTCTAATATCCAAATAAAACTTATTACCAAATTGTTACAGTAGATACTAGTCTTACATACTTATTACCTTATCCAGTAGGGATAACTATAAGTAAGCATGATTTTATTGTCTTTCATTCAAGTTAGAATGCTGCTATTAAAGGATAAATAACACAAATGATGTGACCACCAAAAAACTAGAATAGCTCTCCTCTTAGCTGTGTTGCAAGCTCAAATATATTCCACTATATAAACAAAATCAGATTCGAATTTTTCATCAAAAAGTGCTGGTGGTGACCGGGAACAGTGGCTTATGCCTGTAATCACAGCACTTAGGGAGGCCAACGCGGGTGGATCACTTGAGGTCAGGAGTTCGAGACCAGAATGGCCAACATAGTGAAACCTGTCTCTACTAAAAATACAAAAATTACCCGGGTATGGTGGCAGGTGCCTGTAATTCCAGCTACTCTGGAGGCTGAGGCAGGAGAATTGCTTTAACCTGGGAGGCGGAGGTTGCAGTGAGCTGAGATCATGCCACTGCACTCTAGCCTGAGTGACAGAACGAGACTCTATCTCAGAAAAAAAAAGTGCTGGTGGATGTAGTCTGATGTATTCCAATGGAATCCCCCTTTCAATGGCTAAAAGATGAGAGAGTAGCAGAGATGGAGGAATCTTATAAAATTCTGCTGAGAATATGCTCCCTTCTTCATAATGCTCATGTTTCTCATGCTGAGAGTAGCTGTATAATTTGGGTATTTAGAGAGAAATATTTTATAGGGAAATATTTTCTGGCTGACTTCATCAATCTTACATGTAATCTGAGTTTTTTCTCAAGATACATTTAACTTATTTTTTCTCTCAATATAATCTTTCTGAGACTGAGAACTGTTTTTCTCTCCAATGCTTTGAGTGTCTGTTTCAGAAGCCATTTTAGCATTTCACAGTGTCCGTGAATGAGGTGGGCTGTCACAATGGAACTCTTGGAGCTATCTCTTTACAGACTCATGCTGGAAATCCAGCAGAACATTTTCCATGTCACCATTATAAATAGAAACTGAGCCTAAAACACTGTTCCCGTTCTCATTATTGTGAAGGTGCATTCCTACCCAGGAGGCCTGCAGGCTCTCCTCCTGCAGCTCAGGCTTCACTCTCTGATGTGGCGCTGGAGTGCTGCTGGGGCAATTGGGGTTTATGTGAGATGTGACCTGCTGGCTGTTCACCCTGTATTGTGGGCTGTACCTCAGTGGCAGAGGGTAGGGGTCAAGAGAAAACTCCAGCCACCAGGAGAAGGCAAGCAGAAGTGCTGTAGTCCAGTGCTCGGGGAGTAGAGAGCCATTGCTTCAAAATGTAAATAGCCAAAATGATAGCACCCTATTCAAATGTTGCTGTAGGAGACTGAGAGCCTACCTTTAGCAGGCACCTGGTTTTATATTGCAAAACTACCCTCTGTCATGAAGATCTTAAAAGTTTATTTTGTATACAAAAAATTAGCCGGACGCGGTGGTGGGCACCTGTAGTCCCAGCTACTCAGGAGGCTGAGGCAGGAGAATGGCATGAACCTGGGAGGCGGAGCTTGCAGTGAGCCAAGATTGCACCACTGCACTCCAGGCTGGGCGACAGAGCAAGACTCCGTCTCAAAAAAAAAAAAAAAAGTTTATTTTGTAATTATATATAACAAAACATACACGGATGGCCTCCCCAATTACCAGGTGAATTTAGAATGAACTATGCATGACATGGTGCTGTAAGTTTTTCTACTCGTGGGCTAATATGGTGACCATCTTTCTGTCTTTGCAATCTGTGAAGCAGATTGACCTTGATGCATGTCAAATTCTGGTTTAATTGTGTAATATAACAGTTTTATTTCTGTTTAGTCATTGTGGAGTTGCTCTAGGGCTGGAGAAAATTTGTCTTTTAATTATATTTCCCAAGAACTGTCTAGAATTACCAGACACGACATAAACATATAAGTGCCAACCAAGCTTTACTCTAGAGGGGACTTTCCCTCTCAGACTTCCGGTCAGCTCACAATTGTGCTGCAAAATGCATACTCTCCCCTAAATATGCAGGCAGAATTGTTTCTCTGCTTGTTTGATAATCTGTAGTCCTCTATAGTCACTTTTAAAGAGGTTAGACCAAATTTCACAGGGCAGCAATCAACCATTTTACCTCTTTCAGTGACTCTTGTATCTTCAGACCTGAAACTGATTCAGAGACCGTGAGGCTCACAAACTTAGAGTAACATGTGTGCATTGAGTAGAAATGAGAATCTCTGCTTTCTCTTTCCTCGTATTGCTAAAATGTGATAAATCTGCAGGTGACACCTGCTACTACTCCATTTATTCAGAACCTAAATCTGCAGCTCCAAATTCTGAATCGGGATCTTGAGATTTTGGGGAAAAATAAAACATTTTATCTGAGAAATGCATGTCCATTGAGTTATAAGACTCAGACATTAGAATGAGACCACAATTATGTCTTTCTTCCTTCTTTTAGCTATTGATTTATCTCTTAAAACTGCTTACTATAGCCATAAGTAGCTATAAATTAAACTAATAATTCCACACTGGACACTATAACCCACACCCTATAGCTTAACAATATATAGCCAATTAGTAATCGATTTTATTTTTGTAAATAAATAAGAATTTCTAACCACTTTATATCAGTCCACTCTCTGTCCCTCTATTTTTGCCTTTACAAATCCACTTGTAACTGCTGCTAATCAAAGTGTAAATTTTTGACAATTTGAATCTTTGCTCTCAAGTTAACAATCCTCAAGCTTGACCCAAATAAACTGTCTACTTATATTCATGTTGCCTCAGTTTTTTTTTTTTTTTTTTTTTTTGAGAGGGAGTCTTGTTCTTGTTGCCCAGGCTGGAGTGCGATGGTGCGATCTCTGCTCACTATAACCTCTGCCTCCTGGGCTCAACCGATTCTCCTGCCTTAGCCTCACAAGTATCTGGGATTACAGGCACGTGCCACCACACCCAGCTGATTTTTTTTGCATTGTAAGTAGAGACGGGTTTTCACTGTGTTGGCCAGGCTGGTCTCAAACTCCTGACCTCAGGTGATCTACCTGCCTCGGCCTCTCAAGTGCTAGGATTACAGGTGTGAGCCACCACGCCCAGTGTCTCAGTTTTTTTTTTTTTTTTAGGTAGACATATCATTTAGAATGTGCTAGAGCAGCCTCTATAAGGGGATCTCTCCTTTGGTTGTACCCCATTTGCTGTAACACCCAAGAATGCAGAGCTAGGTTGATCCCACCTAGAATCTGCACATAAGGTTTGGCCTCTGCTTGGGATTTGCAATACAGGGCCAGACTTAGGATTGAGAATGTACAGAAAACCAACAGGAGGCATGTTCTGCATCGTGAGATGTCAACATAGACATCTTAAAGTTCCCTTTTGAGAGTATGGCTTCTTGAGCTTTTCAGATCTTATTCAGTGACCTGCTACAGTTATGTGAGAGGCACCAGGTGTACATAGAATTTCATGGGAGAATCCATAAGTGTAAACAAGCATCTTAGGAGTGAGAGATCAAGGCCACAGAGTATCCAAAGCCATGACCATGGCTATATCTACCTGTAAAATGTGGTACTGGAGTATTCTTGCCCTTCCTCTTACCCAAAAGCTAGCTCATCAGGACAGGTGATCCAAATTCTGGAGCCCCACCAGGGCAGTTTCATTTTTTTTTTTTTTTTTTTTGAGGCGGAGTCTCACTCTATTGCCCAGGCTGGAGTGCAATGGCGTGATCTCAGCTCACTGCAACCTCTGCCTCCCTGGTTCAAGTGATTCTCTTGCCCCAGCCTCCTGAGTAGCTAGGATTACAGGCACATGCCACCACGCCAGGCTAATTTTTGTATTTTTAGTAGAGACGGGGTTTCACCATTTTGGCCAGGCTGGTCTCAAACTCCTGACCTCGTCATCCGCCCACCTCACCCTCCCAAAGTGCTTGGATTACAAGCATGAGCCACTGCGCCCGGCCAGTTTCAGTTTTTATGTAGGATTACCCTGAGTCTCTCCTGCCTGGCACATCATCGGATCATCAGCCCAGGGACATTGGGAACCCTCTCACAATCACCTAGGCATCTTTGAGACATTTGAGGTTGTCCAGAGCAGAACTGTGTCAGGCTGACAAGAGTGGTTAATTATGCTTCTGTCTCAGTGTAAGAGAAATGAGTCAGTCTGCATTTGTTCCTCCCCTCATACAAGAGATGTCTTGGCTGGTACCCAGATGAGAGTTTCTCAAGTTTCCTGGTGCTTGGGTGTAAAATAAGGAAAGGGTCTGGAGACTCAAATAGATAAACTAATTGCTTCCATTTTATATGGCCATTAGAAAATAGTTGAAGCAGTCAGAGTTCCTACCAGGCAGGAACTTTAAGTCTAGACTAGTAACTGGATAAATGGTTGAAGCATTATATGGTTGGTACAATGTATAGATGTGTGGAAAAAAAAAACTTGGCCTTTACTTTGGCCACTTTCTTTATGTTGTTGTGACTTCTGATGTCATCACCTGAAGGGATATTTATGAACAGAAGAGTTGTTATGGTTTGTATTCTTTTTTGCTTTCCTACTAATACATATTTATGTTCTAATAAATTACCCTAGAAAACCTTAAGGAATTTGTTTAAATTACTTATTAGTATACATTATAAAATTGACATGGCAGTGGCTAAAAGAAATTAGAGTTACACAAACTCTGTAATGTAAGTTTCTCTTAGGTAAGCTTAGAAAAATCAGAACTGGAAATACCTCAGTGGCGTAGAGAGCAGAATTCTACATAGAGTCCACTCCCTGCCCCAGTTCTGCTAAGATTCACTGTTTTTGGAGGCCTTATTTAGGTCTGACCCCACTGTGGAGTCTTGCCTCACCAAACTGATTAGAAGAAATTAGTTTTGGCTGGTGAGTCCTGCAGCCTTTTTAGAAATGGTGCCCATAATTCTTTGAAACTCAGAAGCAGATAAATGGGAAAAATATTTATTTTAGGGCCTTAATTTTTTATTTTTTATTTTTATCAAAACCAGTACTTGCTGAAATGTTCCATGTAGCAACTTGTTTTCTATTACTGCAGATTTAGTAGTTGCTCCATAAGCCACAAAAAAGTAAATATAAACACAATAAAAATTTTTCTAAATTACATTAAGCTTTTCTGTATCCCTCTCATCTGTCTATATTTAGCTTTTATTTTATACATCTTCAAGAAAAAAATCAATGACAGAGAAACAGAAGAAATAAAAATTCTGGGCTCTTTATCCTGAGATTTATTGAACACCTCGTACCAACTCCCAGGGTGTTATGAGGATTAAATCAAATAATGTATTTTTCCCAGCACAATGCTTTGTAACACTTGAGGACATAGCACCTGCTTAATAAACGTTACGCTAGTACATGTGTACATGTTGTTTTCCAAATGCAGACTCATTCAAACATTGCTCCCTTTTGTTTCCTCTGTAAACTTTAAAGGACCAGCAAAGAATATGATACTTGAAGATGGAGATTGGTTGTCTTTATTTGTGTTGTGACAAGACTGCTGAGTTTAAGGAAGTCTGTGCTGTGCCTGCTTTCTCCAACTAATGCTAATAATGAGCCCAGGAAGAACAACATCAGCATTGACAGAGGATTTGTTTAAAACACTCATTCACGGACCCTTTACAAACCTGCAGAATCACATTACATAGAGTGAGACCAAAATTATCAAGTGATTTATAAGCTCATTAAAGCTTGAGAGGCAATGCTTAGCTAAGTGGTTATCAGCCCAGGCTTCTAATTAGGATTACATGGCCAATTTTAAAAATCTTACTTGTGTCCTTTCCACAGGTTCTATTAATTGTTCTTGGTGGAAGCATCCATATTGTTTTAAGTAAGGGCCTCATGTGACTCTTAAAATGAGGACAGAGTCAAGTATGAGGGGTTCAGGATACATTCATGAGAGTTAAGTTCCACCTGTGCATTGAAGGTTGGTCACACGGCCTGTTCTCTTCGGGTTTGGTAGAGACAGGTCAGTGTGGCCCCTATTGCCATTATTGTAGGAGAAGTTGCTGGTGTCTGTGCCCGGGGAGGGCACCTGAGAACAGGAAAAGAGAAACATATATATATTTAAGAGACAGAGTCTCACTGTGTTGCCCAAACTGGAGTGCAGTGGCACTATCTCGGCTCACTGCAACCTCTGCCTTCCAGGTTCTAGCAATTCTCCTGCCTCAGCCTCCTGAATAGCTGGGATTACAGGCTCATGCTGCCATGCCTGGCTAATTTTTTTGTATTTTAGTAGAGATAGGGTTTCACCGTGTTGCCCAGGCTGGTCTCGAACTCCTGAGCTCAGGCAATCCACCTGCCTCGGCCTCCCAGTATGCTAGGATTACTGGCCTGAGCCACTGTGCCTGGCCGAGAAACTTACATTTTTATCTTCACGGAGCGTCTCATTGTTCCTGAGTCTCTTCTGGTATAAACGACAGAAGTGGGTGGACTTTTTCTCCAGGTTTTGGTTTTTCTGCCTGTGGGTGTGGTGGTAGCAGGTAAATGGGGGGTGCTGACACCTTTAGAGGCATATTCTCAAGATACAAGTGTAATTTGTCCAGAGAATCTCATCTGAGAAGGAATTCCAAAAAAGGAGAAAGAGGAAGAATTGGTTCTTTTTTTTACTTAAACCTGTCTCAGATCAAGAGCTGTGTCCACTCTTCCTCCTGGAATGCCATGTGTTTAGTACTTGCAAACCTTTACTTCTCTACTCGATCTTTTCCTCCCTAATGAGCTAGTTTCAATTACTTTAAAAATTCATTATAATAGTCAAAGGTCTCTGAAAAATATTTTTCCTGTGTACCAGAGCCTTCTTTACATTCTCTGCATCATGGCTTCTTATGTGCCATGCAGAATTCTCATTATGAATTTATAATCTACAATATTAAAAATATTTCCTTTGTAGCTGTTGAATTATGGGAACGTGTGGATACTCAAGATTTCTATTGGGGAAAAGCTGGGGTCCTTAGTAAAGAAAAAGAACATGTAATGTTGAGGATCCATCTGTGTTCTCCATTAGCTCTATACAGAAAAGGATCAAGAAAATGCTTATTTAAACAGAATGGCATTTATCACCCATAAAGTTCTGAAAAAAATTTTAGGAGATTCCTGCTTTTTGGGTGCTAAAGAAGGACTACTTAAAATCACTATTTAATAGTACAGTAAATAGGAGATACCTGTATTTTGAACTTTGTATAAAATTGATGTTTGTTTATGGTTAAATTTAGATTATAATTTACTTTTGGGGGGCAGTATTCCAGCAGTGATGCTGTGTTCTTTGTGCATCAGCACATCATAAAAATTTGTTCCTAGTGCAGTTGATGTTAATGATTCACTTGGCTAAAGAGCTCTCTGACAAGTTTTTTTTTATAGAGTTAATTACTTTTCATTAGTATCTTTATGCAGCTGATGTGCATAAATTATCACATTTGATTTGGCAGCTGCCTTTTTTCTTTAGGTTTTATTTGCATATATGTCTTTGGAACATGAAGGCTCTTGTCTTTATTTACAAAAAACTGGGAAAAACACAGATTCTTTTTTTTTTTTTTTTTTTTTTTTTTTTTTGTTTTCGCTTTTTTTTTCTGGCTGGGATGGACTGGCGCAATCTCAGTTCACTGCAACCTCCACCTCCCAGGTTCAAGCGATTCTCCCACCTCAGCCTCCCAAGTAGCTGGAATTACAGACGCACATCATCGTGCCCGGCTAATTTTTGTATTTTTTTTAGTAGAGATGGGGTTTTGCCATGTTGGCCAGGCTAGTTTTGTACTCGTGACTTCGGGTGATCCGCCTCCCTCAGCCTCCCAAAGTGCTGGGATTACAGGCGTGAGCCACCGTGCCTGGCCAACACAGGTTCTTTTACTTAGTAGTTGTTTGACAAAATACTCTTCTTGGGCCAAAAACATTGGCATTACTGGTGAGCTTGTTAGAAATTCAGAAATTCAAACTTTATTCCAGATTTTCTAAAAACAATCAGCATAATAAGATCTTCAGTTTATTATACACATTAGAATTTGAGATGTACCTTCTAACTCAATATGTCTTTTCCATCTGAAAAATATACACAACTCATTGTGTATGATGTAAATATAGCACTCAAAAATTTACACCTTTGTATTCATGTCCTTTTATAGTTTTTCTTCAAAAAAGTATATATACACTGATGTTGTGGATCTTATGCTGTCCTCTTATTTGAGTTAAAGAATACATTAGAGAATATTTCTGCATTGAAATTTATTTTATTGTATAATTTGAGTCACTCCTATAAGTCAGAATCAGCTTTCTATACTGTCTTACTTTGCCTTGAGCCAAAATAAAAATTCCGCCCATGGTTATTTAGTAAATATATATGTGTGTCTGTGTGTGTGTGTGTTTTTCAGGGACCATTGACGTTTAGGGATGTGGCCATAGAATTCTCTCTGGAGGAGTGGCAATGCCTGGACACTGCACAACGGAATTTATATAGGAAAGTGATGTTTGAGAACTACAGAAACCTGGTCTTTCTGGGTAAGGATGACTTCAACACACAATTCCTAATATGCCCTAAAGGTTTTATTTCTCTTTTTTTGTATAACTTGTGGTAATTTCTGCTTTGCATAAATGAGTTTCAGATCCCTGTTTTCAAGAAAATCTTTGAGATTTGTTCGTGTAGAAAAAAATTTCTTCAGTACGTTTCATCTTGACCTGAACTTTCCACATCCCTGAGCTGATCTATATCCTTCACTCTAGATTAGTGGTAATTACAGAAATTTGATGGCATAAAATGTTGTTGCCCACACCTTAAAATTTAATTGCCACCACCAATTTTTGATTCAGTAGTACTGGGTAGTGAAATTAAAGACCTACAAATTTAAAGTATTTTCTAAATATTTAGAAATGTCTGTTATAAATTAGTAATTTGGGATTAATTTACTAGAATATGCTATGACATTCTCTTTACTGAGCACATTAGTAGGTCGGTAATTCGAGAATATGAGCAAGATTCATGTTATTTATTTTTAATAAAACAGGTATTGCTGTCTCTAAGCCTCACCTGATAACCTGTTTGGAGCAAGGAAAAGAGCCGTGGAATAGGAAGAGACAGGAGATGGTAGCCAAACCCCCAGGTAGGTGAGAGTGATAGTGAATACAACAGATGACACAGATGAGAGGTCCAAACGTCAAAGAGAAAGTCAGTTCTTGACATGGGATTTGGGAAGCTATGTTCCAGAGAAAATAGTTTCTGGGAAGCTCAGTTTCTTTTCTCTTGCTCTCACATAGGGGCATCTTCTTTCTTATGCTCTTAAATTCTCTAAAAATTCTACTTTCCGATCAGTGATCTTCCTTCAAGCTTACTGTGAGCCAAAGTCCTCTTCATGGCTTATAAGAGACTACACGATCTGACTGATGTTCCATTGTTTTAGGGACACACAAATATCTGCAAAATTTTGAGAAACTGTTATTTTTTAAGTTCTCTTTTTACATCACGTCTGAAATGTGTGTGATTAGTGGTTTCTTTTCCATTTTTTTGGTTCATTTTTCTGCATATTTCATCTTGTTTTTATTATAGTCTTTTTTTGATAGTTGAAATATAGTTTGAAATTATAAAGTATAATGTCCTTCTTTGTTCTTTTTCCTCAAGATTGCTTTGACTATTCAAAGTTTATTGTAGTTTCATATAAATTTTAGGATTTTATTTTTCATTGCTGTAAAAAAATGCCACTGGAATTTTGATAGGGAGTTCATTGAATCCATAGATTATTTTGGATAATATGGCACTTTAACAATATTTATGCTTTCAATCCATAGACATAAAATATTTTAAAATTTATTTGTGTTGTCCAGGCACAGTGGCTCACACTTGTAATCCCAGCACTTTGGGAGACCAAGGCAGGAAGATCACTTGAGGTCAGGAGTTTGAGACCAGCCTGGCCATCAGGGTGAAATCCCATCTCAACTAAAAATACAAAAATTAGCCTGGCATGGTGGCAGGTTCCTGTAATCCCAGCTACCCAAAAGGCTGAGGCAGGAAAATTGCTTTAACCCAGGAGGTGGAGGCTGTAGTGAGCTGAGATTGCACCACTGCACTCCAGCCTGTGTGACAGAGACTCTGTTTAAAAAAAAAATAATTATTTGCCTCTTCTCTAATTTATTTCATTAATATATTTTTATTGTAAAGATTTTTTTACCTCCTTGTTTAAATTTGTTCTCAGAAATTATTTTAGTGCTACTGTAAATAAGATTGTTTTCTTAATCAGTTTGCTTTAAGTGTATGGAACCATAACTTAAACTTGTATGTTAATTTTATATTTTGCTAATTTACTGATTGTATTTATTAATTTAAACAGGTTTTAGTATAATGTTTTATAATTTTTTATATATAAGAGCATATGATCTATAAGCAGCAAGTTTTTACTCATTTGTCTTCAATTTCAGTGAGTTTAGAAACTTTTTTTGACTAATTCTTCTGCCACATACTTGCAGTTCTATGTTAAAATATTTACAGTGGGCACAATATAGTTTTGCATTGGTGTCTGAATTTGAAGGAGCAAACACCTCTTTAAGTTTTTATAAACTGATTTAGGAGGTAAAGATTTTTTTTTGTTGGGTTCTCAGGGTGATGGGATGCCCTCTGGGTTTGTAGTGGAGAGGGGCATAGCTTGGTCACAAGGCTGCTGGGTCTGCACTAGGGCTCACCTTTAGTTGGCTTAACAGGGGCTTGGGTAATTGTAATTTCCATTATATTTTGGAACAGACTAAATATTTTTCTGGATGTTGCTCTGTAGGGCTGACAGTAGGACAGGTTTTTGTAATTGGGTCTGTATGTGGTGGGCCTTATATCAGAATGTGGATGAGTATGGCTTTCACTGAGTATCAAAGAAGATTTTTTCAGGTCACTGTGTGGATTCCTATATAGGCAGAACTGGCCATGAACTATGGCTCAGGGAGCTGGAACTGAGTCATTGAACTGCTTCAGAAACCACAGTAAAGGACAAGGTCTGCAGGCCTGCCTGTGTGGCTGTAAATGGCTGTCTTCCTCCAGGCCTCTGGAAGGGCACGGTCTCTCCCATACTGTGGCTGGGAGGAGTTTGGGATGATTAGAGAGTAAGTTCAGAATTCTCAGTGGGACCAAATTTGGTGGGCCATTTCCTGGTCTGCAGCCTACAACAGAGGTCCTGTATTTTTCCACCCGAATAAGGCCTGCCTTCTGAAAAGAACACTCCTTAATCTTAGACTGTAGCAAAATTTCACAATACCCTCTCTGGATCTCAAAGCTCTCTTAAAGGCACTTATTTTTGAGATGGGTTTTGGCTTCATAACCCAGGCTGGTCTTGAAATCCTGGCCTGAAGCAATTCCCCAACCTGAATGTACCATGTAGCTGTCACTACAGGTGTGAGCCATGGCTCACATAAATGCATTTTTGTCAGGGATGGCTGATAAATTTTCTTGCTGTGGGATGATAAGCAAATAGGGAACCTTTTATTTTTCCATCTTACTGATGTCACTCTCCCTATACATTTTTACTTTCTATTTTCTATTTCAAATTTTTCTGTACTTTAGGTTCAGACATTTAGGATAATATGCTAGAATTTACATGATATGGCTGATGTTACTTATAAATTTAAGTTTGCTGCGGGCAAACAGGAATTTCACCCACTTTCTTAAGCATATGTCTAAATAACAACATAACTAATTTCTAAATATTTGTTTTATATGTAGGAAGTGCTAACCATATTCTGCAAAATATATAATTTTTAAATTTAGCAATCCAAGACTATTGTTTTGCTTCTAAAGTTGGATTACAGTAGTTTTATTTTGTGTAAGAATAGCATATATTTAAAACATAAATACTAATTTCTTTTAAATTTTTATTTATTATAAATTTATTGTTAGAATCTTTTATTTATAATTATACTGTTTTTTTTCTGAAATTTTATTGCAACACAGCGCATGCCAATGATTTGAAATACCTGCTTTCCCTGAGTACACACAGTCAAATATTGTAATTATCTAGACAAATTCTTTAATAGTACATAAATATTGCAAACCGCATTTTGTGAGTAAACATTTCTCTAGTTATTGTTTTGCAGTTCCATATTAGTGTTTTATTTAGTGTAGGTTTTTCAACATCAGTTTATTGTGATTTTTTGTTTTACTGATATATTTAGACATTTTGCAATTCTGTTTGTAAACTTTAAGTCAACATGGGGTTTAATTAAAAGATAAATCAGCCGGGCTCAGTGGCTCACTCCTGTAATCCCAGCACTTTGGGAGCCCGAGGCAGGCAGATCAGAAGGTCAGGAGTTCGAGACCAGCCTGGCCAATATGGTGAGGCCCCGTCTCTACTAAAAATACAAAAATTAGCCTGGCATGGTGGCGGGTGCCTGTAGTCCCAGCTACTTGGGAGGCTGAGGCAGGGGAATCTCTTAAACCTGGGAGGCGGAGGTTACAGTGAGCTGAGATCGCACCACTATACTCCAGCCTGGGCGACAGAGCAAGACTCCATCTCAAAAAAAAAAAAAAAAGATAAATCAGCCATATGTCTATCACAATCAGTTTATATATGTGTGTGCTTTTATCTACAAATATGACCTCAATTTTGGTTATGGCTTATTTTGTACGTATTCTTTCTTAGCTGATTTTCAATGGTTGTCCTATCATATCTAAATGAGTAGTCATGGAAATCGCCTTCTTTTCACTATGTGTTTAATGAAGAATATATATTTCTTTTGCATGAGAGAAACATATTTGTGATTTGAAGATAATTTTTGAAAAGATTTATAATTATTTTTTCAGTTTTTCTTTTAAAAAAATTGTGAAAATATAACATAAAATTTACCATCTTAAATTCATTGAAGTGTACATTTCAGGGCCAGGCATGGTGGTGGCTTACATCTGTAATCCAGGGATTTTGAGAGGCCAAGACAGGAAGATCACTTGAGCCCAAAATTTGGAGACCAGCTTGGGCAACATATAAAGACCCAGTCTACAAAAAAAATTTTTTTAAAGACAGGCATGGTGGTGTGCACTTGTGGTTTCAGCTACTTGGGAAATTGATGGGGGAGGATTTACTTGAGGCTGGTTGAGGCTACAGTAAGCCATAATTGTGCCACTGCACCCCAGCTTGGGTGACAGAGTGTGATCCTGTCTGAATATAAGTTGTACATTTCAAGCATGTTGAGTGTATTCACACTGTTAGGCAAAATACTTCTAAAAGTTTTACATCTTGTAAAACTAAAACTCAGTACACATTAAGTAACAACTGCCCATTTTACCCTCTCTTCAGCCCTCGACAGACATGCTTCCACTTTGTTTTTATGAGTGTGACTACTTAAGATATCTCATATAAGTGGAATCATACAGTATCCATCATTTTGTTACTGGCTCATTTTAGGTGACATAATTCTCTCAATATTTATATTAAAATGGGACAAGATTTTCTTTTCTTTCTTTTTTTTTTTTGAGACGAAGTTTTGCTCTTGTTGCCCAGGCTGGAGTGCAGTGGTGCCATCTTGGCTTACCGCTACCTCCCAGGTTCAAGCAATTCTCCTCCCTCAGCTTCCCAAGATTTTTTTTTTAAGGCTGAATAATATTCCATTGTATGCATATGTTACATTTTTTGATGTATTTATAAATCAACATCTGGATTGCTTCAGCATTTTGGCTTTTTTTTGAGATGGAGCCTTGCTCTGCCTCCCAGGCTAGAGTGCAATGGCACAATGTGGGCTCACTGCATTCTCCGCCTCCCAGGTTCAAGCGATTCTCCTGCCTCAGCCTCCTGAGTAGCTGGGATTATAGGCGCCCACCACCACACCTGGCTAAATTTTGTATATTTAGTAGAGACGAGGTTTCACCATGTTGGCAAAGCTGGTCTCAAACTGCTGACCTCAGGTGATCCACCCGCCTCTGCCTCCCAAAGTGCTGGGATTACAGGTGTGAGTCACTGTGCCTGGCCACGTTTTGGCTTTTGTGATGCTGGTACAAGAAACATAAATGTTCAAATATGTCTTCCAGGTCCTGCGTTGCATAGTTTGGATGTAGATCCATAAGTGGGATTGCTGTATTTAATAATAATTCCATTTTTAATTATTTCAGGAACATTTATAACATTTGTAAATAATGGTTGCATCCTTGTTTTGCACCAACAATTAATGTGGGTTTTATTTTCATTGCATCATCAACTGATTTGATGTTTTCTAGGAAACTTACAGTGGCTATTATAATGGGTGTGAGAGGATTCTGTTTTTCATTGTGATTTTCATGCATTTGTCTACAAATTAGTATTTTTATCTATCATTTCAAATGCTTTTTTGCATTTGTATCATTTTGATGAAAATTTAGTTCAATTATTTGTCCAATTCTAAGTCGTTATTCAACTTTATAATTCAGTTTTAATAGTTGTTTGTATATTCTGAATATTAACTCCTATCACATGTGATTTGCAAATATTTTCACCCATTTCCTAGGAGGCATCATTACTCTTTTGAATGTTTTCTTTGATATGCAGAAATTTTGAAGTACAGTGTAGTTCAGTTATTCTGTTGTTCTCTTTGTTGCTCATGCATTTAATGTTGTATCTAAGAAAATGGTGCCAATACCAATGTCGTGTTTTTTTCCTATATTTTTTCAAGAGATTGTTATTTTTTAAATTTCTAAATATTTTATTTCAAATATTCTTTGTATATAGTTCAAGGAAAGGATTCAGCTTTATCAGTGTAGATAACCTGATTTCAACGTTATTTTTTTGAAAAGATTATCTTTTCTCTGCCATGTGTTAATGGTGACTTAGTGAAAGATCATTTGATCATACACCAAAGGGTTCTTTTCTGGGCTCTCTATTCTGTTTTTTTGTTGTTGTTTTTTTGTTATTTTTTGGAGATGGAGTCTTGCTCTGTCTCCCAGTCTGGAGTGCAGTGGCGCTATCTCAGCTCACTGAAAGCTCTGCCTCCCGGGTTCACGTCATTCTCCTGCCTCAGCCTCCCGAATAGCTGGGACTGCAGGTGCCCACCACCACGCCCGGCTAATTATTTTTGTATTTTTAGTAGAGACGGGGTTTCACCGTGTTAGCCAGGATGGTCTCAATCTCCTGACCTCGTGATCCGCCCGCCTCGGCCTCCCAAAGTGCTGGGATTACAGGCGTGAGCCAGCACACCTGGCCGTCTATTCTGTTTTTTATCTCTTTATATGTCATTGTGTCAGTACCACATTGTTTTTGCTGTTGTAGCTTTTAATATGTTTTTCAATCAGGAAGTATAATGCTTTTTTTTCATGGTTGTTTAGCTAGTTATAGTCATAATCAAATTAAAAAATTTTAAACATTATTTCTGTAAAAAAACCTGTGCTATTGGGATTTTTATAGAGATTATATTGAATTTTTTTACTTTAGGTTATATTGACATCTTAACAAAATTAAATTTTTTGACCCTTGAGCAAAACTATGTCAAAGAGTATGTTTTATTTTATTTTAAATTAAATTAAATTTAAAGACAGGGTCTCACCTTGTTGCCCAGGCTACTTTCAAACTCCTAGGCACAACTAATCCTTCTGCCTTGGCCTCCTAAGTTCTAAGTTTACACGTTTGAGCCACTACACCCAGCCTGTGTGTTTCATTTTCATATATTTTTGGATTTGCCAATTTTACCTTTGCTTTTAATTCCTAGTTTTATTAAGTTTTTGTCAGGAAACACACAGTGTATGATTTTGGTGTTCTTAGATTTATTAATCATTGTTGTTTTGAGACAGGATTTTACTGTCACTCAGGCTGGACTGCAGTGGCATAATTTTGGCTCACTGCAGCCTCAGCCTCCTGGGCTCAAGTGATCCTTCCACCTCAGCTCCCCGTGTAGCTGAAACTACAGACATGCACTATCATGTCTGGCTATTTTTTTAAATTATTTGTAGGGACAGGGCCTCACTGTGTTACCTAGGTTGGACTCAAACTTCTTGTCCCAAATGATACTCCCACCTTGGTCTCCCAAAGTGTTGGAATTATAGGCATGAGTCACTGCACCCAGTTGTTATTGTTAAATTTAATAAGACCCATTATGTGTTTTAACAGAATACACTAGGTGCAAATAAGAATATCATATATTCTGTTGCTTTTGACTGAGAAGTTTTTTATGAGTCTGTTAAGCCTAGTTGTTCTATGCTATGGTTTGGATGTCCGTGTTCTCCAGACCTCATGTTGCAATGTAATCCTTAATGTTGGATGTGGGACCTGGTGGGAGGTGTTTGGGTCATGGGGGCAAATTCCTCATGAATGGCATGACGCCATCCTCTTGGTAATCAGAAAGTTTACACTCTATTAATTCAAATGAAAGCTGCTTCATTAAAAGAATGTGTTTCCTTCACCTGACACTTGCTCTGTCTCTTACCATGTGATGTGTCCAGTTACTCTTTGCCTTCCACCATGATCGTAAGCTTCCTGAGACCCTCACCAGAAGCAGATGCTGGCACACACTTCTTGTACAGTCTGCCAAAGTGTGAGCCAAATAAACGTTTCTTTATAAATCATCCACTCTTAGCTATTCCTCTATATGCAAAATAATCAATACAGTCTATAATGTCTAAGTTTTCTGTTTTCTTATTAATCTTTTATCTTAATTTTTTATTATTGAAAATGGGGTCTTGATATCTACAATTATTATGTTGCTATGTATTTCTTTCTTCACCTTTGTCAATATTTGCTTTATATATTTTGGAGACCTGATGTTATTAATACACATAAATATAGATAGATAAATATGATATTTATAGATTCCTGGTAAATTGACCCATTTTACTTACCATTATATAATATCAATCTTTGATTAATGCTACTACTTGACTTATTTGTTTGTTTGTGTTTTTGTTTTTTTGAGACAGAATCTCACTCTGTCGCCCAGGCTGGAGTGCAGTGGTGTGATCTCGACTCACTGCAACCTCTGCCTCCCGAGTTCAAGCAATTCTCTTGCCTCAGCCTCCCGAGTAGCTGGGATTACAGGTGTGTGCTACGATGCCCGGCTACTTTTTGTATTTTGGGTAGAGATGGAGTTTCATCATTTTGTCCAGGCTGGTCTCGAACTCCTGACCTCAAGTGATTCACCTGCTTCGGACTCCCAAAGTGCTGGGATTACAGGCATGAGCCACCATGCCTGGCCAAGTACTTGACTTAAAGCATATTATATCTAATATAATGATGACCATCTCACCCAATCGTGGTTACTGTTGGCATGAAATAAGATTTTTTTCATTTTGTTACTTTCAGCCTATTTGACTTAATGCTAAAATGAGTCTCGTTTAGAGAACATATTGTATGCTTTTTTACTTAAGCCATTCAGGCATCTTATTTCTCTTTCTCTTTCTCTCTGTCTCTCTTTCTCTCCCTCCCTCCCTCCCTCCCTTCTTTCCTTCTTTCCTTCATTCCTTCCTTCCTTTCATTCTTTCGTTCTTTCTTTCTTTCTTTCTTTCATTCTTTCTTGTGGCTTCACTCTGTCAACCAGGCTGGTTTGCAGTGGCATGATAATTAATGGCCCACTGCATCCTCAACTTTCTAAACTTAGAAAATTCTCTAACTTCAGCCTCTCCAGTAGCTGGGTTACAAATATGCACCATCGCATCCAGTTAGTATTTTTGTATTTTTGGTGGAGACAATGTTTTACCATGTTGTCCAGACTGGTCTCAAATTCTCTTTTATTTTTTATTTTTTTAATTTTATTTTTCTATAGGTTATTGGTGTTTGATTCCATAAGTAAGTTCTTTAGTGGTAATTTTTAAGATTTTGGTGCAACCATCACGTAAGCAGTATTCACTACACCCTATCTGTAGCCTTTTATCTCTCGCCACCCTCCCACCCAAGCCCCCCAAGTCCCCACAGTTTATTGTGTTGTTCTTATGCCTTTGCGTGCTCATAGCTTAGCTCCCACATATCAGTGAGAACATACAATGTTTGGTTTTCCATTCCTGAGTTACTTCACTTAGAATAATAGTCTCCAATCTCATCCAGGTCACTGCAAATGCCATTGATTGATTCCTTCTTATGGCTGAGTAGTATTTTATGCCATATATATACACCACAGTTTCTTTATCCCATTGTTGATTGATGGGCATTTGGGTTGGTTCCGTGATTTTGCAATTGCAAATTGTACTGCTATAAACATGCGTGTGCAAGTATCTTTTTCAGATAGTAACTTCTTTTCCTGTAGGTAGATACCCAATAGTGGGATTGCTGCGTCAAATGGTAGTTCTACCTTTAGTTCTTTAAGGAATCTCCACACTGTTTTCCATAGTGGTTGTACTAGTTTACATTCCCACCAACAGTGTAGAAGTGTTCCCTGATCACCGCATCTATGCCAACATCTACTGTTTCATGATTTTTTGATTATGATCATTCTTGCAAAAGTAAGGTGGTATTGCATTATGGTTTTGATATGCATTTCCCTGATCATTAGTGATGTGGAGCATTTTTTCATATGTTTGTTGGCCATTTGTGTATCTTCTTTTGAGAAATGTTTATTCGTGTCCTTAGCCCACTTTTTGATGGGATTGTTTGTTTTTTTCTTGCTGATTTGAGTTCATTGTAGATTCTGGATATTAGTCCTTTGTCAGATGTATAAATTGTGAAGATCCTTTCCCACTCTGTGGGTTGTCTGTTTACTCTGCTGACTGTTCGTTTTGCTGTGCAAAAGCTCTTTTGTTTAATTAAGTTCCAGCTATTTATCTTTGTTTTTATTGCATTTGCTTTTGGGTTCTTGGTCATGAAATCCTTGCCTAAACCAATGTTTAGAAGGGTTATCCAATATTATCTTACAGAATTTTTAGAGTTTCAGGTCTTAGATTTAAGTTCTTAATCTGTCTTGAGTTTATTTTTGTATAAGGTGAGAGATAAGGATCCAGTTTTATTCTCCTACATGTGGCTAGCCAATTTTCCCAGGACCATTTGTTGAAAAGGGTTTCCTTTTCCCACTTTATGTTTTTGTTTGCTTTCTGAAAGGTCAGTTGGCTGTAAGTACTTGAGTTTACTTCTGGGTTCGCTATTCTGTTCCGTTGTTCTATGTGCCGATTTTTATACTAGTAACATGCTGTTCTGGTAACTATGGCTTATAGTTCAGTTTGAAATCAGGTAGTCTGATGCCTCCAGATTTATTCTTTTTGCTTAGTCTTGCTTTGGCTGTGTGGGCTCTTTTTTCGTTCCATATACATTTTAGAATTGTTTTTTCTAATTCTGTGAAGAATTATGGTAGTATTTTGATGGGGATTGCATTGAATTTGTTTATTGCTTTTCGCAGTATGGTCATTTTCCACAAGATTAATTCTACCCATCTATAAGCATAAAATGTGTTTCCATTTGTTTGTGTTGTCTGTGATTTTTTTCAGCAGTGTTTTGTAGTTCTCCTTGTAGAGGTCTTTCATGTAATTGATTAGGCATATTTCTAAGTATTTTATTATTTTTGCCGCTATTGTAAAAGGGGTTGAGTTCTTGATTTGATTCTTCACTAGGTCACTGTATACAAGAGCTGCTGATTTGTGTACATTAATCTTGTACCTGGAAACTTTGCTCAATTCTTTTATCAGTTCTAGGAGTTTTTTGGAGGAGTCTTTGGGGTTTTCAAGATAAACAATCATATCACCAGCAAACAGTGACAGTTTGACTTTCTCTTTACTGATTTGGATGCGCTTTATTTCTCTTGTCTGATTGCTCTGGCTAGGACTTTCCAGTGCTATGTTGAAGAAGAGTTGTGAGAGTGGGCATCCTTGTCTTGTTCCAGTTCTCAAAGGGAATGCTTTCAACTTTTTTTCCATTCAGTATTATGTTGGCTGTGGGTTTGTCATAGATGACTTTTATTACATGGAGGTATGTCCCTTGTATGCCAATTTTGCTGAGAGTTTTAATCATAAAGAGATGCTGGATTTTGTCAAATGCTTTTTCTGCAACTATTGAGATGATCATGTGACTTTTAACTCTGTTTATGTGGTGTATTACACTTATTGACTTGCATATATTAAACCATCTCTGCATCCCTGGTATGAAACTCACTTGATCATGACGGATTATCTTTTTGATATGTTGTTGGATTCAGTTAGCTGGTATTTTGTTAAGGATTTTAGCATTTATGTTCATCAGGGATATAAGTCTGTAGTTTTCTTTTTTGATCATGTCCTTTTCTGGTTTTGATACTAGCATGATGTTGGCTTCATAGAATGAATTAGGGAGGGTTCCCTCTTACTCTGTCTTCTGGAATAGTGTCAATAGGATTGGTACCAATTCTTTGAATGTCTGGTAGAATTCTGCTGTGAATCTGTCTGGTCTTGGACTTTTTTTGTTGGTAATTTTAAAATTACCATTTCAAAAGCTACTTGCTTTTGGTCTGTTCAGGGTAGGAGGGTTTTATTTTTACAGGAATTTATTCGTCTCTTCTAGGTTTTCTAGTTTATGTGTGTAAAGGTATTCATCGTAGCCTTAAATGATGTTTTATATTTCTGTGGTATCAGTTGTAATATCTCCCATTTTGTTTCTTATTGAGGTTATTTGTATTTTCTCTCTTCTTTTCTTTTTTTTTGAGATGGAGTCTCGCTCTGTTGCCCAGGCTGGAGTGCAGTGGCATGATCTCGGCTCACTGCAAGCTCTGCCTCCCAGGTTCAGGCCATTCTCCTGCCTCAGTCTCCCGAGTAGCTGGGACGACAGGTGCCCACCACCATGCCCGGCTAATTTTTTGTATTTTTAGTAGAGATGGGGTTTCACCATGTTAGCCAGGATGGTCTCAGTCTCCTGACCTCGCGATCCACCCCCAGGCCTCCCAAAGTACTGGGATTACAGGCCTGAGCCACCACACCTGGCCTATTTATGCTTTCAAAAAAACAGCTTTTTGTTTCATTTATCTTTTGTATTTTTTTGCTTCAGCTTCATTTAGTTTTGCTCTAATCATTTCCTTTCTTCTGTTGCATTTGGATTTGGTTTGTTCTTGTTTCTCTAGTTTCTTGAAGTGTGACCTTACAGTCTCAGTTTGTGCTCTTTCAGTCTTTTTGATGTAGGCGTTTAGGGCTATGAACTTTCCTCTTAGCACTACCTTTGCTGTATCCCAGAGGTTTTCATAGATTGGGTCATTATTGTCATTCAGTTAGATGAATTTTTAAATTTTCATCTTGGTTTCATTTTTGACCCAATGATCATTCAGAAGCAGGTTATTTAATTTCCATGTATTTGAATGGTTTTGAAGGGTTTTTTTTTGGAGTTGTTTTCTAGTTTTTTTTTTTTTTGGTTTTTTTTTGAGACGGAGTCTCACTGTGTTGCCCAGGCTGGAGTGCAGTGGCACGATCTTGGCTCACTGCAAGCTCCACCTCCTGAGTTCACGCCATTCTCCTGCCTCAGCCACCCGAGTAGCTGGGACTACAGGCACTCGCCACCATTCCCGGCTAATTTTTTTGTATTTTTTAGTAGAGATGCGGTTTCCCCATGTTAGCCAGGGTGGTCTCGATCTCCTGACCTCGTGATCCGCCCGCCTCGGCCTTCCAAAGTGCTGGGATTACAGGCGTGAGCCATTGCACCCGGCTGATTTCTAGTTTTATTCCACTGTAGTCTGAGAGAGTGTTTGATATAATTTCAGTATTGCTTCACTTATTGAGGCTTGTTTTATGGCCTGTCATATGGTCTATCTTGGAGAAAGTTTCACCTGCTGTTGAGTAGAATGTGTATTCTGCGGTTGTTGGATGGAATGTTCTGTATATATCTGTTAAGTCCATTTGTTTCAAGGTATAGTTTAAGTCCGTTGTTTCTTTGTTGATTTTCTGTCTTGATCTGTCTAGTTCTGTCAGTGGACTATTGAAGTTCCCCACTCTTACTGTGTTTATCACATTTTTTAGGTCTATTAGTAATTGTTTTATAAATTTGGAAGCTCCAATGTAAGGTGCATGAATGTTTAGGATTGTGATGTTTTTCTGTTGCACAAGGCCTTTTATTATTATTATTACTATTGTTATTTATTTATTTATTTTTTATTTTTATTTTTTTTTGAGATGGAGTCTCGCTCTGTTGCCCAGGCTGGAGTGCAGTGGCACGATCTCGGCTCACTGCAACCTCCGCCCCTTGGGTTCAAGCAGTTCTCCTCCTCAGCCTCCCGAGTAGCTGGGATTACAGGTGCCTGCCACCACACCCGGCTAATTTTTGTATTTTTAGTAGAGATGGAGTTTCTCCATTTTGGCCAGGCTGGTCTTGAACTCCTGACCTTGTGATCCACCCGCCTCAGCCTCCCAAAGTGCTGGGATTGAACCAGCCAAGGCCTTTTATTATTATATAATGTCCCTCTTTGTCTTTTTAAACAGCAGCTGCTTTAAAGTTTGTTTTGTCTGATAAAAGAATAGCTACTCCTGCTCACTTTTGGTGTCCATTTGCACAAAATGTTTTTTTCCACCCCTTTAATTTTATGTGAGTTCTTATGTGTTAAGTTAGTCTCTTGAAGGCATCAGATGGTTGGTTAATTCTTATCCATTCTGTATCTTTTAAGTGGCAGATTTAGGCCACTTACATTCAATGTTAGTATTTAGATGTGAGATACCATTTCATTTATCATGCCATTTGTTGCCTGTGTACCTTGGTTTTTGTTTTTTTGTTTTTGCTTTTTAAATTGTATTTTTGTTCTATAGGTCCTGTGAGATTTATGCTTTAAGGAGGTTCTGTTTTGGTGTATTTCCAAAATTTGTTTCAAGATTTGGAGCTCTTTTAGCAGTTCTTGTAGTAGTGGCTTGGTAATGATGAATTATCTCAGAATTTGTTTGTCTGAAAAAGACTACATCTTTCCTTCGTATGTGATGCTTAGTTTCACTGGATACAAAATTCTTGGCTGATAATTGTTTTGTTTGAGGAGGCTGAAGATAGGGCCCCAGTCCCTTCTAGCTTGTAGGATTTCTGCTGATAAATCTCCTGTTAATCTGATCGTTTTTACTTTATAGGTTACCTGGTGCTTTTGTCTCATAACTCTTAAGATGTTTTTCCTTGTCTTAATGTTAGATAACCTGATGACAATGTGCCTAGGTGATACTCTTTTTGTGAAAAATTTCTCAGGTGTTCTTTGTGCATCTTGTATTTGGATATCTAGGTCTCTAGTAAGGCTGAGGAAGCTTTTCTCGGTTATCAACCCAAATGTGTTTTCCAAACTTTTAGATTTCTCTTCTTTCTCACAAATGCCAATTATTCTTAGGTGTGGTCATTTAACATAATCCCAGACTTCTTGGAGGCTTTGTTCATATTTTCTTATTATTTTTTCTTTGTCTTTGTTGGATTGGGTTAATTTGAAGACCTTGTCTTTGAGCTCTGAATTTCTTCTATTCATTCATTTACACTTACAGTAAAGCTTGAGACTTTACTGTGTGTCCAGTGTTTCCTGAAGTTTTGATTGTTCTTTCTTTATGTTATCTATTTTCTTAAATATTTCTCCCTTTGTTTTGTGTATTATTCTTTGAATTTCCTTGCACTGGGCTTCGCCTTTCTCTGATGCCTTTCTTATTAGCCTAATAACTAACCTCCTGAATTCTTTTTCAGGTAAAACAGGGATTCCTTCTTGGTTTGGATTTATTGCTGGTTAGCTAGTGTGATAATTTGGGGGTGTTAAAGAGCCTTGTTTTGTCATTACCAGAGTTGGTTTTTTGGTTCCTTCTCAGTGGGGTAGGCTCTGTCAGAAGGAAGGTCTAGGGCCGAAGGCTGTTTTTCAGATTCTTTTGTTCCCTTGATTTGGTATTCTCCCCTTTTCCTATGGATGTGGCTTCCTGAGAGCTGAGCTGTATTGATTGTTATCTCTCTTCTAGGACTAGCCACCCAGCAAATCTACCAAGCTTTGGGCTGGAACTAAGGGTTGTCTGCCTGGAGTTCTGTGTTGTGAACTGTTTATGGGTTTCTCAGCTGTGGATACCAGCACCTGCTTTCAGTGGATGTGAAAGGCTGGGCGGGGGGTGAAATGGACTCTTCTAATGTTCTTAGCACTGGTGATTTAATGCTGTCTTATTGTGCTGATTGGCCTCCTTCTGGGAAGTGGTGCTTTCCAGAGAGCATCAGCTGTGGCAGTATAGAGAAGAACCCAGTGGGTGGGGCCTTACAACTTCTTAGAGTATATGCCCTTTGTGTTCAGATACGAGGGTAGGTAGGGAAGGACCATTGGGTAGGGGCAGGGCTAGGTGTGTCTGAACTCAGACTATCCTTGGGTGGGTCCTGCTTTGGTTGCTTTTGAGGATGGGGGTGAAGTTCCCAGGTCAATGGATTTATGTACCTAGGAGGATAATGGCTGCCGCTGCCAAGTCATGCAGGTTGTCAGGGAAGTCGGGAAAAGCTGGCAGTCACCTGCCTCACCCAACTTCTACACAATCCAAAGGGCTGGTCTCACTCCTATTGTGCCCCACCTAACAGCACCAAGACTGTTTTCAGGCAGTTAGCAAGCAGGGCTAAGAACTTGCCCCAGGCTACCCACCTCCTAGCTGTGAAAGAAAAGGGCATTAGTTCTTCCCCAGCCCTGTGGAGTCTGCAGGATGGATTTGATGGATTCTCGCCCTTTGCCGAGTTCTGGCCTGGAGGCTTCTCAGCTGGTTCAAATTGTCACAGAGTTCAGCTGGAGGTTTTCTTCTCCCTGTGATGTTTTTCTCGTGCCTGTGGCTGCCCTCCAAAAAGATCCTTGTGATGCCAGGAAGGAATGGCCTGCTTGGGGACCCAGTGAGCTCCTAGGGCCTTTTCTGCTGCTTCTTCCACCCCCATATTTCACTTGGCTCTCAATTGACTCACCTCCAGGTAAGGTCGGCATCTTCTCCCACAAACTAGACCTTCAGTTTCCCCAGGGGGGGTGCATGTTCAGAGGTGAAGGATCTCCCTTTTCCACTTCTGCAGTTTGGGCACTCACAGTATTTGGAGTGTCTCCTGAGTCCTGTAGGAGCAGTCTGCTTCATTCAGAGGATCTGTGGGTCATTTCAGATTTCCTGATTTATTCCTGCAGTTATTCTGAAGCTAAAATTTATGATGCAAGCCTCCATACACTGCTTTATTCACCTGAGTTGGAGCTGCAATCTAGTCCTGCCTCCCATCCACCGTGATGCCCCCAGATTTGTCGTCAAAGTCTTGGGATCAACTGATCAGCTCACCTTGGCTTCTTAAAGTCCTGGGATCACTTTTTTTTTTTTTTGAGACAGAGTTTTGCTGTTATTGCTCAGGCTGGAGTGCAGTGGCGCCATCTCGGCTCACCACAACCTCCGCCTCCCAGATTCAAGTGATTCTCCTGCCTCAGCCACCCCCGTAGCTGGGATTACAGGCATATGCCACCATGCCCGGCTAATTTTGTATTTTTAGTAGAGATGGAGATTCTCCATGTTAGTCAGGCTGGTCTCGAACTTCTGACCTCGGGTGATCCACCCTCCTCAGCCTCCCAAACTGCTGGGATTACAGGCGTGAGCCACTATGCCCAGTACCTTTTTAAATTAATTAGTTTAATTAATGTATTTTTTAAATGATTGCTTAAAGAAATAAAGTTATTATTATCAGTTTATTGTTATTGTTTTATGTGTTTCTTGTAGATATGTTTTCGTTTTCATTGTTCATTTTAGTGCTTTTTTTTGTTTGTTTATTTATTTATTTATTTTTTTGAGACAGAATCTTGCTCTTGTTGCCCAGGCTGGAGTGCAATGGCGTGATCTCGGCTCACTGCAACCTCCGTCTCCCGGGTTCAAGTGATTCTCCTGCCCTATCCTCCTGAGTAGCTGGAATTACAGGCACCTGCCACCACACTCAGTTAATTTTTGTACTTTTAGTAGAGAAGGGGTTTTGCCATGTTGGCCAGGATGGCCTCGAACTCCCGACCTCAGGTGATCCGCCCACCTTGGCCTCCCAAAATGCTGGGATTACAGGTGTGAGCCACCTTGCCCTGCCAATTTTTGTTTAAGTTTGTTGTGACATACTTTGATTATTTTAAAATTTTGTTTCACATACTTTCTGGAAATACAATGTAATTGTCTTGAAAAGTGGAGATTACATAAAACATCTTAAAGTTAAAACAATACATTTTAATTTCATAACAACTTCAATTTAATACAAAAACTAATATATTTTCCAGTTTTTTTTTATTGATGTTAAAAACTATATTTTTTTATTGGGTATCGACAGATTTATGCAGATTTATTTTTAGTTTCTCATGTTATATAGAATAACTTTAAAGGTATTGTGCTCCATCATTATGAGAGTAAAGAATTCTATGTGTGTGTGTATATTTACATTTAATAGCTTTATATTTATATATAGTTTTATGATGCTGTCCAGCATCATTTTTTTTTTTTTTTTTAAATAATGGACTCATTTTAGCATTTCTGTTTGTTTATATGCAGAGTCTTACTATGTTGCTCAGGCTGATCTTGAACTCCTGGTCTCAGGTTATCTTACTGCCTTGGCCTCCCTAAAGATGTGGGATTACAGGCGTAATCCACTTTGCCAGGCTACTATGTAGCCCTTCATGTAGAACTGTGCTAGTCATAATGAATCATAACACTCTCACCTTTTATTTTGAAAAGTCTTTATTTTTATCTGTTTTTAAAGTACACTAATCTTGAATCAAGTATTATTGGTTAGGAATTTTATTACTACATCAAAGTTTGGGAAGTTCTCAGCCTTTTTCGTCTACAAGTAACCTCTACATTACTTTTTTCCCTACATTCTTCTTCGAAGAGTTTTTTTAATGAATATATTGATGTACTTGATGGTGTCCAATAAGTTTTACATTTCATGTTTTAATTTTCTTTTGGAATTTTATGTTTTTGTGTTATATATTTTAGGATATGCCACCTCACATGAGTTAATTGTTTTGGTTTTTTAGTTTATATTATAATAGAGTATGCCAGTATTTAACTCTGTAAAATTTAAGACAGTGTGGAACAAAGTCAAATATGAATCAGCCATATGTCTACTACCAATATAACGATCTCTGTGTTTACCTGTATAAATATTTTCCCTGTTCTTTTTATGACTTGTATATTTCTGGTATAGGTTTGTTGTGAATGGTTATTTAATCTTGTCTAGGTGAGAAGTCATAGAAATTCTCCTAATTTCAACATCTATTTATTCATGAATCTATATTATTTTTGTGTGGGAGAAAAACTTTTCTATTTAAAGATAATTTACAAATGATCATAACTCTATCTCTTTTAGGTATTGTCTATTTTTACTTGTCAAAAACACATAACATTTACAATAGAATATTTTTAAATGTTTATCTTAGTCCTATTATATTGACATTGTTATGCAACATATTCCTAGAATGTTTTTATCTTGCAAAGCTAGATATCAATACCCATTAAAAAACTATGAATTTTACCCATTTCCTGGTACTTTTCAAACACCACTCTGTTTTCTCTAAGGGTGTATGTAACTGCTTCATATATCTCATACAATCTCTGTCTTTTTGTGATTGGCTCGTTTTATTTTACACAATGTCATCAAGCTTTATAGTTGTTAGAATATTTTCTGCTTTTTAAATACTGGGTGATATTTAAGTATTTTATATTTTAAATTATATCTACTGAGTAATTTGGTGACAAATTTGCACTGCTTTTACCTATTGGCTTTCAGTAACAATGCTGAAATAATTACAGGTATGCAGATGACCTATATGATCATATATGTGAAAGTTTATATATGTGCCACATTCTGTTCTACTAGTGTACATTTTTACCTTTGTACTCATACCAAATTGTTACAATTCTGTAGCTCTGTAATGTGTTTCAAAATCAGAAACTGTAATGCCTTCAAAATTGTTTATTTTATTGCAGATTTTTGGGTACTTTATTATCTCTTAAGACTTTATATACTTTGAGGGTTGCTGTTTCTGTTTCTTCAAAAATGCAGTGAGAAATTTGAACAACATTGCATTAAATCTGTAAATTACATTGAGCAGGATGGACATCTTCACAAGATTAATTATTTTAACATTTCAACAAGCATGTTCAAGAGTATTGTTTAATTTCTATGTATTTGTGATTTTTTCAGTTGTTTCTTCTTACAGTTCTATACTCATTTCATTTTGGTCATAGAAAGTAATCCATAAAAATTTAGTTTTAAATAATTTGTTAAGACTTCTTTTTTGGTTTACCAGGTTGTCTATCAAGGAGAATTTCGTATGAGGTATTGAGAAGGCTGTTTATCGTGATGTTGAGTGTTCTCTATGCCTCTGTTATAATTGTTTTATACTCCCTTCAAGTCCTCTGTTTCTTTACCAATATTTTGTCTTTTTAAAATCTTTATTACAGAAAGTGAAGCCTTTAAATATTCTACTATAGTTATATTGCTCTCTATGTGTTTCTTTCATTCTGACAGTATTTGCTTTATATATTTGGAAACTTAATGTGAGATACACACACACTGCTATATACAAATTTGTCATTGGTTCCCAGTAAATGAATCCATTATTGTTTAATATTCTTCTTTGTGAGCCAGGCGTGGTGGCTCGTTCCTAGAATCCCAGCACTTAGGGAGGCTGAGGTGGGTGGATCGCCTGAGGTCAGGAGTTTGAGACCAGCCTGGTCAACATAGTGAAACTTCGTCTCTACTAAAAATACAAAAAATTAGCTGGGTATGGTGGCAGGCGCCTGTAATCCCAGCTACTAGGGAGGCTGAGGCAGGAGAATCGCTTGAACGCAGAAGGCAGAGGTTGCAGTGAGCTGACATCTTGCCATTGCACTCCAGCCTAGGTAACAAGAGCGAAACTCCATCTCAAAAAAAAAAATTCTTCTTTGTCTCTTTGACTTCAAGTATATTTCATAAAACATGACAGTTTTTGACTTAAGATGTATTTTGTGTAATATTTTGACCTCTTCTTCTCTCATTTGATTAATATTTGCATGAAATGTGTACTTTTGTCTTGCCACTTTCAGTCTCTGTTTATCATTAGATCTATCCTGACCCTGGTAAAAAGGCATGTTGGATCTTGGTTTTTAAAATTCTTTTTTTTTTTTTTTTTGAGATGGAGTCTCGCTGTGTCGCCCAGGCTGGAGTGCAGTGGCGTGATCTCAGCTCACTGCAAGCTCCGCCTCCCGGGTTCATGCCATTCTCCTGCCTCATCCTCCCAAGTAGCTGGGACTACAGGCGCCCACTACCATGCCCAGCTAATTTTTTGTATTTTTAGTAGAGATAGCGTTTCACCGTGTTAGCCAGGATGGTCTCAGTCTTCTGACCTCGTGATCTGCCCGCCTCTGCCTCCCAAAGTACTGGGATTATAGGTGTGAGCCACCGCGCCCGGCCTTAAAGTTCTTTTAATAAAGCCCTTTAATGAAAGTATATCTCTTGATTGGAAAGTTAATTTTACATATATATATTTTACATATATATATATTTGGATAATTTTCTGAAAGAGAATGTTATTTTATTGTTTTATTTGATTCTTTTACTTTTGTCTCTGATTTTCTTTCTGTCATCCAACAAGACTTGATTTTTGTATTGAAATGCTTTCACTTCCTTCCTATTTTCTTTTGTATATCTATAGAGATATACAAAATACTTTCTTTGTGGTACCTTGGGGATTACATAAAACCTCTGAAGGATACAATAATACATTATAATCTGGTAGAAAAATTAACTTCCCTTGCATATAAAAGTTCTATTTCATTACATCTGCCCTGAACTTTGTTATTAATGTTGCTAATTATTTCTTTTTATGTTGTATATTTATTAATAGACATTTATAATACTTTCTATGATTTTATCTTTCAAATTTTAAAGAATAGTTAACGTTTTCTGCACCATTATAATAATGTTAAGGAATTCTATTTGTGTATGTGCGTATCTTTTTCATAAAGTTATCTATTTTTATATAAAATGTGTTGTTTTCTGTCATGTTGTTTTCAGTGGAAGAAACTGCTTTCAGCATCTTTTATATGTAGGGAATTTGCAGTGCCAATATACTTTTTCAGAATTTGGTTATTTTGGAAGTTTTTGTTTTTTTCCATTTTGTAGGACAGATTTGCTGATGGTATTATTCTCATTTGATATCTATTTTTTTCATGACTTTGACTATATCACTCACTTCTTTTCTTGCCTGCAAAATTTTCTTGACAAATTCACTGGTTATTTAAAAAGACTATGCTTGTAAATGACATATTTTTATACTGCAACTCACAAGATTCTCTTCTTGTCTGTGACTTTTGAAATTGTGTTTGTATATGTGTTTGTTATAAATATCATTGTGTGTATCCTAATTTGTCGAGCTTCTTCATTTGTACATAACTTTTTTTTTTTTACCTTTAGGATTTTTTAGTTATTTTTGTATTTTGCTTATGTAGTTTGTGTAATTTTATAAATTTGATTTGTAAAATATATTCATCTGAGTCTAGGAAGTGGCGTAATTTGTTATTTTTATGTCTTTCAGTTATATATTCTCATTTCACTGAAGACCTTTGGCCAGAGCGCAGCATAAAAGATTCTTTTCAAAAAGTAATACTGAGAGGATACGGAAAATGTGGACATGAGAATTTACAATTAAGAATAAGCTGTAAAAGTGTGGATGAGTCTAAGGTGTTCAAAGAAGGTTATAATGAACTTAACCAATGTTTGACAACTACCCAGAGCAAAATATTTCAATGTGATAAATACGTGAAAGTGTTTCGTAAATTTTCAAATTCAAACAGTCATAAGAAAAGAAATACTGGAAAGAAGTTTTTCAAATGTAAAGAATGTGGCAAATCATTTTGCATGCTTTCACATCTAACACAACATATAAGAATTCACACTAGAGAGAATTCCTACAAATGTGAGGAATGTGGCAAAGTTCTTAACTGGTTCTCAGAGCTTATTAAACATAAGAGAATTCATATGGGAGAGAAACCCTACAAATGTGAGGAATGTGGCAAAGCCTTTAACCAATCCTCAACCCTTATTAAACATAAGAAAATTCATATTGAAGAGAAACCCTTCAAATGTGAAGAATGTGGCAAAGCCTTTAGTTTATTCTCAATCCTTAGTAAACATAAGATAATTCATACTGGAGACAAACCTTACAAATGTGATGAATGTCACAAAGCCTTTAACTGGTTTGCAACCCTTACTAACCATAAGAGAATTCATACTGGAGAGAAACCCTTCAAATGTGAAGAATGTGGCAAAGATTTTAACCAGTTTTCAAACCTTACTAAACATAAGAAAATTCATACTGGAGAGAAACCTTACAAATGTGAAGAATGTGGCAAAGCTTTTAACCAGTTTGCAAACCTTACTAGACATAAGAAAATTCATACTGGAGAGAAATCCTACAAATGTGAAGAATGCGGCAAAGCTTTTATACAGTCCTCAAACCTTGCTGAACATATGAGAATTCATACTGGAGAGAAACCCTACAAATGTGAAGAATGTGGCAAAGCTTTTAATGGGTGTTCCAGCCTTACTCGACATAAGAGAATTCATACTAGAGAGAATACCTACAAATGTGAAGAATGTGGCAAAGGCTTTACTTTATTTTCAACACTTACTAACCATAAGGTGATTCATACTGGAGAGAAATCCTACAAATGTGATGAATGTGGCAATGTTTTTAACTGGCCTGCAACTCTTGCTAATCATAAGAGAATTCATGCTAGAGAGAAACCCTACAAATGTGAAGAATGTGGCAAAGCTTTTAACCGGTCCTCACACCTTACTAGACATAAGAAAATTCATACTGGTGAGAAACTCTACAAACCTGAAAGATGTGACAATAATTTTGACAACACCTAAAACTTTCCTAAACATTAAAGACAGCATCCTGTTGAGAAACCCTAAAAATATGAAGAATTTGGCAAAGCCTTCCAATGATTGTTACACTTGCTTGTAGGTAAGATAATTTATACTGGAGAAAACTTTATAAGTGTAAAGAATGTGACAAAACTTAACCAATACTCACATCTTATTGCACAGGAAAGCATTTTTACTTGAGAAAGATTGTACAAGTATAAAGAATGTGAAAAAGTCATTGATATCTTTTCACATCTTACTCAACACCAGAGAGTTTATACTTATTAAAAGCATTACAAATGCAATTACTGTCAAAAGAAATTTCAGAAAATATAACACTTTAAAGTGAAGAAGCATGTTTATTTTGAAGACAAACATAACAAATATAAGGAGCGTAGGAGGGTTGTAGTACCTTTACTTGTATTACAAATCTTATTGTATGCATTTTGTACTAGAGAAAAACGCTGAAGCAGTTGCTCAAACTTTGTTCAACATCAGGGAATTTATATTGGAGAAAAATCCTGCAAATGTAATGAATTTGGAAAAACATTTTTTTTCAAAAACTACGGCGTAGAAAACACGAGTTTATATTGAAATGTGTTTTTGCAGATGCAGTAGGTATGAAAAATATTTAATCCAAAATTGAGTCTATGTAAATATTAAAGAATTTACAGTAGAAATAACTAAGGCACTGACACTTTAGACATTACACTAAAACAGAGTGTTGAGTATAAAAAAATCTATAAGTTGTTAGATTATTTGTAAATAACTTTAAAAGGAGCAGAAGATTCTTTGGAGAGTTATAATTGCATTGAAAGTATACTTTTTTTCTTGAAAAAATTATAGCTTATTTGAAAAGTAAATAATGATGAAATTCAACTCTCAAATTACTTTATCTTCATTCCTATTGTATTCACGTGTGAAAGCGTGTGATAAATTTTTGCTGTGTCAGATATAGGAGAGATTCTTTTTTATTAGATGGGCATTATTTATGGTTTTTTCTGTGGAAGAGTATGGGCATTAAAATGTAAGGTTTATGATGAAAATCTAAGTGGAGAGGCCCTTGTTAGTTTACTTTTCATACTGAGTGATGCATGAGGTAGGTGTTCAGAGTAATATTCTGCATCATAGAGAAAAGCATTTTTAATTTTACTTTAAATTAAATGTAATTAAATTACTAGTGAATCATTTTACTAATTGTACTTTTATGCTATAAATGCAGTACATTTGAAAATTTTTAGATTATGTATAAGCTTAATTTTGTAATTAAACATTTCTTTAACATGTTAAGACTATTGTGCATTCAATGAAGCGTTATTATGCCATTAACTTTAACCTTTTTCACTTTACTCAAGGAGGGAGGTAAAAGAGAGTAACAATATGTTATTTGGTCATGAGATGTTAATCTTTCTGTGCCTGGCTTATTTCAACTAATATGCTGTCTTCCAGGTTAATTGATGTGATCAAAAATAATAAAATTTTCTTTTAGATTCCACATAACAAAAGCAAGAGTAAGCCAAAAGAACAAATCTGGAGGCATCACATTACCTGACTTTAAACTATACTATAAAGCTTTAGTCATCGAAACAGCATGGTGCTGGTATACAAATAGGCACATAGACTATAAACGTGTGTGCAAGTATCTTTTTTCATATGCCTTTTTTTCCTCTGGATAGATACCCAATAGTGGGATTGCTAGATCAAACGATAGATTATCTTTTAGTTCTTTAAAAAAATCTCCACACTATTTTTCAGAATGGTGCTAATTTACATTCACACCAGAAGTGTAAAATTGTTCCCTTTGCACCACATCCCCACCAACACCTCTTATATATTTTTTATTTTTTAATTATGGCCATTCTTGCAGGAGTGAGGTGGTATCATATTGTGATTTTAATTTGCATTACTCTGATAATTAGAGATGTTGAGCATGTTTCCATATGTTTCTTGGCCATTCGTGTATCTTCTTTTGAGAATTGTCTATTCATATCCTTAGCCTACTTT
Source organism: Hylobates moloch (assembly GCF_009828535.3). Lineage (NCBI taxonomy): Eukaryota > Metazoa > Chordata > Mammalia > Primates > Hylobatidae > Hylobates > Hylobates moloch. Next base: position 113,056,036 of record NW_026652276.1, read on the forward strand.
TAAATGAGATTGTTTTTATTTCTTGCTGGATTGTATGAGTTTTTTTATAGATTCTGGATCTTAGTCCTTTGACAGATGTATAGATTGCGAAGATTTTATCTCACTCTGTGGGTTGTCTGTTAACTCTGCTGATTATTTTTGCTCTGCAGAAGCTTTTTAGTTTAATTAAGCCCCATCTGTTTATATTTGTTTTTGTTGCATTTGCTTTGGGGTTCTTATTCATGAAGTCTTTGCCTAAGCAAATGTCTAGAAACGTTTTTCCAATGTTATCTTCTAGAATTTTTACTGTTTTAGGTCTTAGATTTATGTCTTATATCTATCTTGAGTTTATTTTTGTATAAGTTATGAGATGAGTTTCCAGTTTTATTCTTCTACATGTGGCTTGCTAAACATCCTTCCATTATTTGTTGAATAGGGTTTCCTTTCCCCACTTTATGTTTTTGTTTGCTTTGTCAAAAATCTGTTGGCTGTATTTGGTTTTATTCCTGGGTTCTCTATTCTGTTCCATTGGTCTATATGCCTATTTTTATATCAGTACCATGCTGTTTTTGTGACTATGGCTTTATAGTATAAAGTTATGTAAACTTTAGGATTGTCTTTTCTCATTCTGTGAAGAATGATGTTGGTATTTTGATGGGAACTACATTGAATTTCTAGATTGCTTTTGGCAATGTAGTCATTTTCACAATAGTGATTCTACCAATCCATGAGTATGGGATGTGTTTCCATTCGTTTGTGTCGTCTGTGATTTCTCTTAGCAGTGTTTTGTGGTTTTCCTTGTAGAGGTCTTTCATGTCATTGTTTAGGTATATTTTTAAGTATTTTTTTTCCAGCTATTGTAAAAAAAATTGCATTCTTGATTTAATTCTCAACCCAGTCACTGTTGGTATATAGCAGAGTGACTGATTTGTGTACATAAATTTTGTATCTAGAAACTTTGCTGAATTCACTTGTCAGTTCTGGGAGATTTTTGGAGGAGTCTTTATGGTTCTTTAGGTATACAATCATATCATCAACAAATAGTGACAGCTTAAATTCCTCTTTGGATGCCCTTTATTTCTTTCTCCTATTTGATTGCTCTGGCTAGGACTTCCAGTGCTATGTTAAATTAAAATAGTGAAAGTACACATCCTGGTCTTGTTCCTGTTTTCAGAGAGAATGCTTTCAGCTTTTCCTTGTTCAGTGTTATGTAGGCTGTGTGTTTGACATAGATGGCTTTTATTACATTGACGTATGTCCTTTGTATGCAGATTTTGCTGAGGGTTTTAATTATAAAGGAATGCTGGATTGTGTGAAATGCTTTTTCTGTGTTTATTGAGATGATCATTGTTTATAATTCTGTTTATTGGTGTATCACATTTATTGACTTGTGTATGTTAAATCATCCCTGCATCCCTGATACAAAACCCACTTGATCATAGTGGATTACCTTTTTGATATGTTGTTGGATTCAGTTAGCTAGTATTTTTTTAAAGGATTTTAGCTTCTGTGTTCATTAGGGATATCAGTCTGTAGTCTTTTTTGGCTATGTCCTTTTCTGGTTTTGGTATTAGGGTGATGCTGGCTTCATACAATGAATTATGGAGGGTTCCCTCTTGCTCTGTCTTGTGGAATAGTGTCAGTAGGATTGGTACCAATTTTCCTTTTAATGTCGAGTAGAATTTTGCTGTGAATCTGTCTGGTCTTGGACTTCTTTTGTTGTTAATTTTTAAAATTACGATTTTAATCTCACTGCTTGTTATTGGTCTGTTCAGGGTTTCTGATTTTTCCCAATTTAAGCCAGGAGGGTTGTACATTTGCAGGAATTAATTCATCTCCTCTAGATTTTTGTGTTTATGTGTGTAAAGGTGTTCATAGTAGCCTTGAATGATCTTTTGTATTTCTGTGATGTCAGTTGTAATATTTCCTGTTTTGTTTCTAATTAAGCTTAATTGGATATTCTCCCTTTTTTTCTTAGTTAATCTTGCTAATGGTCCATCAATTTTATTTATCCTTTAAAAAACCAGGTTTATGTTTCATTTATCTTTTTTTTCTTTTTAATCTTACTTAGTTCTGCACCAATCTTGGTTGTTTCCTTTCTTCTGCTGGGTTTGGGTTTGGTTTGTTCTTGTTTCTCTAGTTCCTTGAGGTGTGACCTTAGGTAGTATATTGTGCTCTTTCAGACTTTTCGATGTGGACATTTAAAGCTATGGACTTTCCTCTTAGCACAGCCTTTGCTGTATCTCAGAGGTTTTGATAGGTTTTGTCACTATATCATTCCATTAAAATTTTAAAATATTTTTTTGTCTTGATTTTATTGTTGACCCAATGATCATTCAGAAGCAGTTTATTTAATTTCCATGTATTTGAATGGTTTTAAAGGTTTTTGTTGTTAACTTTCAGTTTTATTCCACTGTGGTCAGAGAAAGTACTTGATATCATTTCAGTTTTCTTAAATTTATTGAGACTTGTTTTGTGGCCTATCATATGCTCTGTCTTGGAGAAAGTTTCGTGTCCTGATTAATAAAATGCATAGTTTGTGGTTTTTGGCTAGAATGTTCTGTAAATAGCTGTTAAGCCCATTTGTTCCAGGGTGTAGTTTAAATCCATTTTTTCTTTATTGACTTCCTATCTTGATGACCTGTCTAGTACTGTCAGTGGAGTATTGAAGTCCCCCACTATTATTATGTTTCTGTCTATTTAATTTCTTAGGTCTAATAGTTATTGTTTTATAAATTTGGGAGCTTATAAAGCCCCATTTTCCACTTTTACAGTTTGGGCACTCAGAATATTTGGGCTGTCTCCCAGGTCCTACAGGAGCAATTTGCTTCCTTTAAAGGGACTGTGAATTATCCTGCCTTTCCTGGTATATTCCTAGAGTAGTTCTGTATAGTTTTAGCAATGCAACAAGATTTAACAGGTTTTCTTTTGTTTGAGATAAGAGTTTTTTGTTTTATTTTTATGAAAATTAAAAAGTACGAACACAAAAGTGAGGTTGGAGTGAAAGTTTAATAAGCAAAAGAAGAAAGCTTTTTGCTATCAGAGAGGGGTTTCTGAATAGGATTTCCCCCTATGAGGCTGGGGTTCAGGGTTATTATGGACTAGGAATAAAAAGAAATGTGCTTAGTTTGTGGGCTGTTTTGGAGATCTTGTGACTTAGCTTGGCCTGGGACTAATTAGAAAGCTTGGGCTGAGATCTTGGCCCATGACCAATTAGAAGCTGAAATGATGATATATAGATGCTGCTTAGCTTGGCCCAGGACCTATTAGAAGCTGAAGTGAAAGCTTGGCCTGGGACTTTGGCCCGGGACCATTTAGGATCTGAAGGATTTATAGGAGCCGCTGTATAGTTTAAATAAAGGTGAAGGCGTACTGGAGCCCACTGTGTTTATGCCCACAAAAGGAGAAGAAACTTTTTGTGGAGCCCTCTGATTATATAAAGGATAAAGGCATTTTATACCAGGCCTTGTTTTTTATTTGAGTGAGCTAGAGGTTTGTGCAAGTTTTTATTTAAATGGGCTGGAGGTTTTTCTATTTGTGCAGCTATGGGCATGTTTTTAGGCACAATACTTTGTGCCAGTTTTTTTATTGGTGCCTGCAGCTTGAATTTTTTTTTCCAGGCTGCATTTTACATTATGTGGGGTTGAGGCAATGACTTATGGGCTGGGGACTTTTCAGGGACCTTTCTGTTGCTATTTACCTAAGGCAAGCAAACTTCTTTCAGTCTCCACTCAGGAGTGGAAACCCTAACTATTTTTGTACAGATTAGGCATTGGATTTTTTTGGGCTACTTTTTGCTTGAAAGGGGCATTGTGTAGGGAACAGTAGCTAGGATTTTTTTGGGGGGGTGCTAGTTTAAGGGTTTTTGGAAGAGGCGCACATTTATGTGTGTGTGTTTGTGTGTTGCACTGATGCAAACAACTATATTGTTGTAAGTCAAGAATAATTTAACTAGTTTTTAGATTTTAGAGGAACTAGGCTGAGAGAAACAAATGCATTTAAAATTTTATTTACAGGAGTATACCTTCCTTGTTAAAAGGTTTTAAGAAATTCCTACTTTGAAAAGCAAAATAAAGATTAGCAATTTGTGTGTGTGTGTGTGTGTGTGTGTGTGTGAGACACAGTTTTGCTCTTGTTGCCCAGGCTGGAGTGCAATGGTGTGATCTTGGCTCACTGCAACCTCTGCCTCCTGGGTTCAAGCGATTCTCCTGCCTCAACCTCCCAAGTAGCTGGGATTACAAGCACGCACCACCACGCCCGGCTAATTTTGTATTTTTAGTAGAAACTGGGTTTCTCCATGTTGGTCAGGCTGGTCTTGAATTCCTGACCTCAAGTGATTCATCTGCCATGGCCTCCCAAAATGCTGGGATTGTAGGCATGAGCCACCACGCCCAGCCAAGATTACCAATGGTTTAAGCAAAAGTTAAAAACATTGCTTTTGTTTTTTATTAGTTTAGCTTATTTTGTTAACTTTTGTTTTGCTTGATATTTATAAATATTATGAGTTTTTATTAAGTTTTATTTATGAGTTATGAGTTTTATTTTATTGATATTTATGAGTTTCTATTATGAATTTTATTATTATATAATTTTTTTATTATGAGCTATTTATGAGTTTTGTTATGAGAAACCTGCATTGGAGAGCATTTGTTAAAGTTTTACAGCTAATTGTAAACCATTTTTTGAAGAAAATTAAAGTAAGATAACAATTAGCGTGGTTACAGTTAGAAGCACAATTGACAAAGAAATTTGGTTATTTTTGTGGCTTATAATAACATAATTGTGATTGATGGTGCACATTTAGACATTAGAATCTGAGATATTTTATATGATTTTGGAACATATGTTAATGATATTTACTAAAATATAACCTGAGGAAGATTAGATATTAATTTGGCAATTTTATGTACCTAAACTTGTTAAATAATTTTGTTAACCTCTGTTTTGGATGCCCGAGGAGCCCCTTGCAGCACTCAAGAGCTAGACATTAGAAAAGACAACTTTGAAACTGAAATTTGATTTTGTGAAGTTTGTTGAAGATGTTGGAGGTTTAAAACACTTGATATTCTGAAATAAAATTTTAAATTACCATAAGTTATTTGTTTTGCTAAAATGATGACTTAAAATTTGAAAAAGCAAAACCTTTTACTAGCTCTTATTATTACATAAAAATTTTGATTGGCCAGTTGTGGTGGCTCACGCCTGTAATCACAGCACTTTGGGAGGCCTAGGAGGGTGGATCATGAGGTCAGGAGATCAAGACCGTCCTGGCCAACATGGTGAAATCCCGTCTCTACTAAAAATAAAAAAATTAGCTGGGTGTGGTGGCAGGCACCTGTAGTCCCAGCTACTCAGGAGGCTGAGGCAGGAGAATAGCTTGAACCCAGGAGGTGGAGGTTGCAGTGAGCTGAGATCACGCCACTGCACTCCAGCCTGGGTGACAGAGTGAGAATCTATCTTAAAAAAAAAAAATTTTTTTTTTTTATTAAAAGAAAGAAAGCTAAATTTTACTTTTGCATACTGTTAATGTTAACCCCAATTTTAATGAAATCTTATAAACAATTTTCTTCAATTTTAACTAATTAGACCATGAGGTGAGAGTTTTATAAACCTTTTATAACCCTTTACAAATTTTGCTAAAGAGTAGATTAGTGCTTTAATAAAACCTTGTGTTTGTATTTTAGTGCTTAATTTGAAAAACTATATAATATCCTTTTGAATTTTAGTTGATATGTTTACATACAGAATTTTTTTGCAAGATTAATTTTCACAATTCTTTTTTTTACAATTTGCTTAAAGCTTTTGCTTTAAGACTTTATTTTTAGGCAAAACATACTTTTAAAAAAGATTTTATTAAAAACACATTTTACTGCTTTTGCATACCTTGCATGTAAATTTATTTTTAGTAGTTTTAATTATATGTTATAATGATAACTTTCAGCAATTTTTAACTTGAATGTAAAACCTGGTAAATTGTTTTAATTATGTGCTAGGTGCAGATGAATTTTGACTTTTTTTAGCATAGTTAGGGGCACATATGCTTTTTGGCCTTACTCATTGTGAAGCAGGCAAATAGAACAGTTTTTAAAGCCCAAAGGAGCAGTTTACAACCTTAAAACATTTAGCAAATTTAATATTTGGCCAGAATAATTTTGATGACCTATTTACATTTTGAAGACATTTATACTTTATTAATAATTTTTAAGGCTGATTTTATTTTGTAAAGATTAAAGTTACATAAACTGAAAGGTACCACAGCCTTTATTTAAAAAAAATTGATTTAAGCACTTATTTTTAATTAGAGCTTTTTAAAATAGACATTACACACACAACACATGTATAACCACACAGAAAAAAGAAGATTTAGTAGTTACAAGATTTTTTATTTGCCAGTTTTTAACTGGATTATTGGCCTCTGGGTAAAGCCCTTTAAGAACAAGGCTAGAAATACAGTTTTTATTTACAGGGCTAGGAATACAGTTTTTAGGGATTTTATGAGAAAAAATTTTTTTAAATGAGATTTGTGGTGTTCTTGTTTTTAAGAAGTTTTAGGCCACCAGAAATTATTTTAGGGCCTTTTATGAATGGACCAAGAATGGCAAGGCACAATGGAGAAAAGTCATTTAGTTGACTGAGAAGAAATTTTTGTTTGTTTGTTTGAGACGGAGTTTTGCTCTTGTTGCCCAGGCTGGAGTGCAATAGTGCGATCTCAGCTCACTGCAACCTCTGCCTCCCAGGTTCAAACGATTTTCCTGCCTCAGCCTCCCGAGTAACTGGGACTACAGGTGCACGCCACCACGCCCAGCTAATTTTTGTATTTTTTTTAGTAGAGAAGGGGTTTCACCATCTTGGCCAGGATGTTCTCGATCCTTGACCTTGTGATCTGCCTGCCTTGGCCTCCCAAAGTGCTGGGATTACAGGCATGAGCCACCGTGCCCAGCCCCTTAAGAAACTTTTTTAAGAAAAGATTTATGAAGAGAAAAACATGAAACCTTTTAAAATATACTTATAGCTTGGATAGTTATTTTTAATAGTGCTTTTTTTTTTGGAGACCAAGTCTTGCTCTTGTCTTCCGGGCTGAAGTGCAATGGTGCGGTCTTGGCTCACTGCAACCTCTGCCTCCTGGGGTCAAGTGATTCTCCTGCCTCAGCCTCCCGAGTAGCTGGGATTACAGATGCCCACCACCACACCCAGCTAATTTTTGTATTTTTAGTAGAGATGGGGTTTCACCGTGTTGCCAGGCTGGTCTCAAACTACTGACCTCAGGTGATCCGCCCACCTTGGCCTCCCAAAGTGCTGGGATTACAGGCGTGAGCCACTGTGCCTAGCCAATAATGCTTTTTAAGAATTTTTTTTTTTATTAATTAAAACTTCACAGAGAATATAAACAGTAATTTTACCGTTTTTTTCCTAGTTTGTACCACTACCTGTTTACAATTATGTTTAGGTTTTTTTAGAGGATTTTTTTGAAGAAAGTGTCTGGGTTTAGGCAAGGGCAAGGTTTTTTTGTTTGTTTGTTTGTTTGTTTTACTAAAGATTTTTTTTAGCAGCAAAGCTTGATATTTGAGGCAGTGATGGCCAGAGACTATTTTTAGAGGACAACAGTTTTGCAGTACTGTGTGAGGTGTAAACAGTTAAGTTATTTTCCATGGTTAGCCCACTTGCTGTTGAGTCAGACCTTGAGCCTTAGCCAAAACTTTTAGGGCTATTTTCTTTTTTCTTTTGATACATAGAAATTAAATACCTGAGGGCATCAGCCCTCAGTCTTCCCATGGAGACTGTGCTTTAGCTGGTTAAAAGTTTTTGTGTTTTAGGTTTTATTTTGTTTTATTTTTTTGAAACGGTGTCTTGCTCTGTCGCCCAGGCTAGAGTGCAGTGGCACAATCTTGGCTCACTGCAACCTCTGCCTCGTGTGTTTCAGCAATTCTCCTGCCTTAGCTTCCTGAGTAGCTGGGATTACAGGTGCCTGCCACAGTGCCTAGGTAATTTTTGTATGTTTAGTAGAGACGGGGTTTCACTGTCTTGACCAGGCTGGTCTCGAACTCCTGACCTAATGATCCACCCGCCTCGGCCTCCCAAAGTGCTGGGATTACAGGCATGAGCCACCGTGCCTGGCCTGTGTTTTAGGTTTTTAAGTTAGGAAGTGAGTTTTAGCTGCTTACATTTTTTTTGTTTGTTTGTTTGTTTGTTTTATGAGGTGATACAAAGGATGAGCTATTTTACCATACCTAGGTATTTATAATTTACAAAAACCTGTAATGCCTTAAAATTCTTTTAGCTCTTCGAGGGTTTTGCGAAAGAGGAAAGAAGGAAGTAGGCTTATTTATGTATTTATTTTGATTCATGCTTTAGTTTTCGTTTTTTGTTTTTTTTTCTTTGAGATGGAGTCTCACTCTGTTGCCTAGGCTGGAGTGCAGTCGCGTGATCTTGGCTCACCACAACCTCCGCCTCCCAAGTTCAAGTGATTCTCCTGCCTCAGCCTCCTGAGTAGCTGGGACTACAGGCGCACACCACCACGCGAGGATAATTTTTGTATTTTTAGTAGAGACAGGGTTTGACTATGTTGGTCAGGCTAGTCTCGAACTCCTGACCTTGTGATCTGCCCGCCTCAGCCTCCCAAAGTGCTGGGATTATAGGCGTGAGCCACCGTGCCTGTCTGCTTTAGTTTTTTTTGACAAGACTAGACTTAAGTACCTTACTGAAGTTTGAGCTGAGCTTTAGATTTGGATATTTTATATTTTTTACCTGCTAGAAAATTAAAAAGAAACTTAGTGCCTTTTTGAAAGACCCCCTCAGTTGGGGCACAGAGGAGAGTGTTATTTACATACTGCAAAGTTTTAAATTGAGGCTGAGCAAAATTACATTTTTGGAAACAGCCTGTTTTTGCAACTTTTTTTTTTTTAATATTAGGGGCTGCCTGAATAATAAACCTGTTTTTTTATTGAGTTGGGATACAGGTAGGTGTTTTTACTGAAGCTTTTTTAAGGCTATTTAAAAAAGTGGTGGGTGGGGGTGCGTTACTTGGTTTTTGATTTAGCAAGGACAGTTTAGAGTTACTAAGAGGTTTGGTTTTGGTTTTTTGCAAGCTTTTTAAAATGCACATGAGAAAGTGTGTGTGTGTTTTTTTTTAATTATGTATTTATGGGATTACCAAGACTTTAATTAGGTTTTTAAGGGTCATTGTTCTATTTTAATTGGGAATGGGGATCTTGTTCTACCCTTTTTTCCTTGGAGCTTTTTTATTGTTGTTTTTTGACTGGTTAGGCCTCCAATTTGTAAGATGGCGATGCCCTTATGCAAGAGAGTATGTCTTTTTTTTTTTTTTTTTTTTTTTTTTCTATTTTTTTAATGTGGGGGTTCTTTTTTACAAAAAGTTTTTTTTTTTTTTTTTTTTTTTTTTTTTTTTAGAGTTTTATGGTTAAAGGAGCTTTAGTAATTTAGAATACACTTGAGGGGAGTATAGACTGCAGATGGTCTGTTGCCCATCTAGAACGAGAGGGAGAAACAAAGCTTTCCTTAGTTCCTTTTCTCCCTTTTGTGTGACCCAGGGTGGAGAGCAAGAGAGAAAGGGCATCCTCTTTCTCCTCCCCTCTCTCCTTTGGGTTCAGGCTACCATTATAGGTGCTGCAACGTGGATACAAGTGTGACCTTTACCCATGTTCCTGGAGAAGCTACTCGGTAGGATTTAGTTACACTTACCTGCTTAAAATTCTAGCCTTTTGCCCTGCTGGATTTCTAGACCCACTCAGCCCAAAAGACTCCCAGGGTACCCCAGATGTTGGAAGAAAGTATATAGTAGTTGGATTTGGGCAAGACTTTTTAATGAAGGGAATGTTTTAATACTAGTTTTGGCTTTCCTTGTTATGGCCCCAGTGAAGAATTAAAAAATCACAAAGTAAGACTGATTAACTCTTATACATAAAATTTCTGTCTTGTTTGAATGCCAATGTAATTGAATGCAGAACAGATGCCTTAAAAGTGTGAAAATTGAATGGCTGCCCTTTCTTTGATGGGGACAGTATTGAAGCTAAGATTTATCTTATTAGGATGGCTTCCTCCTGGCTGTTGAAAGTGGAGTTTTTCTGTTTACACATAGGACGTGGGGCCTGATAGAGAGACATAAAAGGGGAAAGAATGGAAGATGAGAGGTTTTGGGCAAAGGGCTGACAAGGCTCCCCATGGAGAAAAATTCTATTCCATTATGTGGCACTGCAGGATTAGAAGTGTTAGGTAAAAACTGACTCCAAATTCTTTTTAGGCAAAAGTTAGGTTTGGGGTTGGATAGGCTATTATTATAGTATGCCCCCCAGCATAAGAAAATCAACTGTTTAAACTCATTGGACGATGTTGAACTTTTACATGGAGGGAAGAAACAAATGGAGAGGGGGAGGGTATTTACATGAGGTGACATTCCCCTATACAGTGCCATAAATGTCTATTATTGGGGACAAAAAGCCCTTACTAGAAAATTTAGACTGAAATTCCGAAGTCCTCCTGTCTCAAGGAATCACAAAAACGGCAATTTTTTAAAGTTACATTCCTAAGACACTAACTCTACCCAGCAAGATTATATCTTTAGGTTGCAGAAACATCCACAACATTGTATACAAAGAAGGGATAGGAGGCATAATAGCCACCATAGAAAAGGAAAATGCAACAGGAAAAGACTGAAAGTCCTTGTGCTGACACCCTGACAGGCTGTTGGGGACTAGAGTTAGTCCAAGGGCCTTTAGATAACACTGAGGTATAGCCCCAGCCAGAAATTTTTAGTTGCCCTAGGACCCCTTTTAATTCCATGTGATGGCTTAGGTCCTCTATGAAAAGTAGCTAGATTGGAATAGACAAGAGGTTCTAAAAATGAAAGTAGAGGGTTAAAGTTAAACCACATTGTAAGTGACTGATTAGTAATTCCAGTCTGTTTCATTTTTAGTCATGTAGCGAGTATACAGGAAATTTACTAGCTCTCAATTTTTTTCTGTTAGATTATGATTAGTGTTAAGCCTGAAAGCAAGCTGGCCACATCAGTAGTTTGTAACCCATGTTAATTCTAATCAGTCAATCTGGGGCTATAATAGTAGTTAAATGTTTTTAATACTATCCTTGGCACATTCACATACAGCATAAATATAAATATTATGGTAACATTTCTCATTGAGTACTGTTCTTTAGCACTCCAGTAAATTTAAATGTAGTTTAAAAATATATATTCATGCTTGAACCCAGGAGGCGGAGGTTGCAGTGAGCTGAGATTGCACGACTGCACTCCAGCCTGGGCAACAGAGCAAGATTCTGTCTCAAAAAAAAAAAAAAAAGTATGTGTGTGTGTGTGTGTGTGTATATATATATATGTGTGTGTGTGTGTGTGTGTATATATATATATACACACACATACATACATACATAAAAAAGTATGTGTGTGTATATATATGTATGTATATATATACACACACATACTTTTTAAAATATATATATATTCAAATAACTTGTTTCTCTAACAAGTGAAGGAAATAATTTACTTATACATTTAGAGAGAATTTTACTCAAAACAGTGGCTTTAGAGCCTTTTAAAGGATTTTATTATTTTGAACATTAAAAATCAAGAAAATTTATTCTTGAGCGTTGGGTTCATACTATTCATAACATTAAAAGTTTACTAACCCACATCACTAAATGAGCAAACCATTTGAAATAAAAAAGTATAGATATAGATATAGATATAGATATAGATACATGTGTGTGTGTTTCCTGGAATTTTAAGATGAAAAAACACTTTTTTCTCTGGCCCAAATTCTTAAAGTTTATTTCTCTCTTTATGGCAAATCAGAGTTGTATACATTTATGGGGTACAGTGTGATGTTTTAATATATGTATATAATATGGATGGCTCACGCCTGTAATCCCAGCTACTCAGGAGGCTGAGGCAGGAGAATCACATGAACCTGAGAGATGGAGGTTGCGGTGAGCCCAGATCGTGCCATTGCACTCCAGCCTAGGTGACAAGAGCGAAACTCAGTCTCAAAAAAAAAAAAAAAAAGAATAATTAAGTTGAGTTGAATAACATATGTATCAACTCGCTTACCTATCCTTTGTGGTGAGACATTTGAAATTTACTCTTAGTTATTTTGAAATACACAATATATTGTTGTTTACTATAGTCACCCTGCTGTGCAATAGATCTCAAAACCTATTTACCCTATTTGAAACTTTGTACCCTTTGATGAACAACTCTCTATTTCCTTCCAACCACCCCCAGCCTCTGGTAACCATTATTCCACTTTCTACTTTTTTGAGTTAAACTTTATTAAATTCTACATATAAACGAGATTACGCACTATTTGTCTTTCTGTGTCTGGCTTATTTCATCTAGCACAGTGTCTTCTAAATTTATCTATCTTGTTTCAAATAATGGGATTTACCCTTTCTTAATGCTGAATAGTATTTCATTGTTTATACCACATTTTTAAAAGAATTAATATAAATATATGTCTATTGGTTGAAAAAGTCATGTCTTAGGGAAAAATATTTCTGTGTTAAAGCATGTATTAATGTAGTTCAGCATATAATTATCTTATTAAAATTACCTAATTTCTACTGAGTACTGACCATAACACTATATATGTGTTAATAAATTTAATTCTCACAGTAACTTAATAACATGGGTATCATTATTACCCTCATTTTACCAGAGGAAGAAACAGAGCCACTGAGAGAAATGACTTGCTCACAATAGCAGAGCCAATATTAAACCACAGGCAACTTTGTCTGCACAGAGGTAACACTCTTGAGTACAACAATAAAAAACTTCAAACAGAAGATAATTATTTTAAACTCTCATTTTAAATAAAAAATTTTTAGATATTGACTAATTGGATACATTTTCCTTGTTAGATCTGTGCATGAATGTATAAAATGGTATATTAAAGAGAAATAATTTAAGCCAGAAAAAAAATTAGTTAATATTTGTTGTGAATAAAATTGGAAAGTAATTAATTATTATTTGCAGGTATTATCTTTGTTTACTTAGATAACAAAAGAAACTAAAAGACTAGGCTGGGTGGGGTGGCTCACGCCTGTAATCCTAGCACTTTGGGAGGCCAAAGCGGATGGATCACAAGGTCAGGAGATCAAGACCATCCTGGCTAACATGGTGAAACCCCGTCTCTACTAAAAATACGAAAAATAGCTGGGCATGGTGGCGGGCACCTGTAGTCCAGCTACTCGGTAGGCTGAGGCAGGAGAATGGCGTGAACCCAGGAGGCGGAGCTTGCAGTAGCCGAGATGGCACCGGCACCACTGCACTCAAGCCTGGGCAACAGAGCGAGACTCTGTCTCAAAAAAAAAAAAAATCTAAAAGACTATTTTATTTTATTTTATTTATTTTTTTGAATATGAAAATACGTTTTATTATAAAAAAAATCGCATCACAAAACATTTAGAAAGTAAGAGAAAAACCCTCTTGACCTAACTTTAGCACCTTAGTACACTGATATTATCATTTGCTCTGATTTTCTTCCAGTCTAAAAGACTATTTAAAAAGTCTATTCAGGTGGGTAGGCAAAATTCTAAGATGATCCTCAAGATTCCCAGTCTGTTTCACACCTGCTGTGTAACCCTTTCCTCTTGAGTGTAAAAAAACTGTAACTGTGGTGTGAAATTACTCATAAAATTAGGTCACTAATGTGTTGCTTTTGTGGCCATCAAAAGGGAGATTATCCTGATTGGGCTAAACTGAATCAGAGGTGCTTTTAAGAGAAAGGGACACATAATAGAAAAACACTTCAGCTGGCCTGAAAGTAAGTGATTTCTAGGTGGGCCATGCTGTAAGCTGCTTATGGTGGCCACATGGCAGGAAATATATTTGTATATTGTCATCATTCCTGCCTCCCACATGGTGCTTCCAGTAGAGAGGACAGGAGGATCTCATGGCAGAGGGAAAAAAAAAAAGGAGTCTAATTTATGCAAAAAGAAAAAAAAATCACCTCTCATCTGAGATAGCCTAAGATAAACAGAGGAGACAACACTGATTACGTCAATCACAGGAAGAAAACCTGGATGAAAGGGCTCACTGGCACTATGGAATGACATTTAGAAAGCCGTAGTGAATGATCAGCTTCTGGAACATCAATAGCCTACCAACAAGGGAACTCATTGTAATTAAATCAGCATGTCTGCACCATTCTGGTAGCCCAGTTTTATACTACTCATTACAGAAATACCATGGAGACTAGTGTGTACCCTCCTAGAACTGAACTTATTATGAAAAAGCATACCTAATTATTTGTTTTTACAATTGAAATACCTTGAAGACATAATAAATTTATTAGTAATTGACATCTAATTACAGAGGATTTTACTATACTGTAATACATTATTGAGCTTTAAACAATATGATTATGTCTAGAATGCATGGAGTTAAATATGTAGTTTTTCTTAGTTTAACATGATAAAAGTAACAATTAGATGAAACATTTGAAGTAGAATAAAATTAATCAAAACCACATTTTTTCCATGGCTTGGCATAATTGCCGTGCTTTTTGAAATGGCCTGGTTACTAACACGGAGCAAAGACATGATTTTGGCTTTGCTTGATCATTATGTTCTTGACCTTTTAAAATCTAAAATTCTCGCTAAAGGATTTTCAAAGGGAGTAGTATTTAGATGGCTCCCTCGGGTTTCCAAGGCAATACAAGAATTTTGATAGGCAGAAAAATGCATGCTACATAACACATTGCTCTTCTCTGATTTGCCTTAACACTGAAAGATTGAAGATTGCAAATCTAGTCTCTCAATTTAGAGTAAATTGACAAAAAATTTATTTTCCAGCCACACAAATAATTATATAAAACTAATGGATAAAAGATGCCATTAGCTGCCAAAAACTTGTATGACTAGATTCAGGAAGCATCTGGACATGCAAATAACAGCCCATTAAACTAAGACCCTAATAGGTGCATGTGGAAAGCATTTATGTGCAATGTGGTGCACTTCCTCTTGGCACCTTTTTCTGTGTCTTTGCAGAGATACCAATTTTTTCTGAGTGACTCAGGGTGAATACTGGGCACTGAGAATGCTGTATTCAGAGTGATTACTGTGAACATGGTTAACACATATCTTCCATATTATAAAAGAAGCATGAATCCTATTCTGCCTCACAAAGGCTTTTAGTAAAATATTGTTTATAGTACTCAATTTGGATTCATGGAAAATTTTCACATTCCAGATAAATCAGAAACAGTTAAACCAAATTCCATAAAACATATGAATGAGATAAAATCTTCATAGCTAAAAAATTGTATATTATCAATAAATATAGGGAAAAATAGAAAACCAGTACTTTAAGCCAAATAACAGTGTTTGGCACGTGAATACCACCCAAACAAGTGCTCTTCATCATCATCGTTAAAATAGCGATAGCAGCACGTTCTTTCCTGGCACCAGCTAGCCTGTTTTCCACTGATATAAACGGAAGAAGGCATTGAAATAGTGAAAGAGGGTAATATAAATGGAATAATTATATAAAATGCAACTTTTAATAAAAAGCATTTGGTATTGCATAACTATAGATGAGACTTAGTATGAGGTCATAATAGTATTCTATTGACAGAATAACTTCACAATAGTCTTATTTAAAATAATATTTTTCTGCTGTATATTTGCTATCTTTTGGCCAAATATTACCCGAGCTCAATAGAAATAAAAGTAATATTTTACCACAAGCACTTTATTATTGATGCATATACTTATTTTGTTTAAAATATGTTAGCTTTTTAAAGAAGATTTATGATTTTTTTTAGTGCATTTTTATTGCTAGGAAGTGGCTGTCCTGCCAGGAAACTGCTATTCTCAGCTCTACCCACATTGACTAGTAGTGAGTGGAAGTGATGTGTGGGTAAGAAGCAAATATGTCTTCTTTGCGTCTTGTTTTCATCCATTGGCTAAAGACAAAGGAGGATGCAGATAGAAAATGAAAGAAGATACAATCCCTGAAAGATTAAGTCTTCTTAAGCAGACAAAAGACTCACAGATGGCTGGGTGCAGTGGCTCACGCCTGTAATCCCAGCATTTTGCGAGGCAAGGTGGGCGGATCGCCTGAGGTCAGGAGTTCGAGACCAGCCTGACCAACATGGTGAAACCCCATCTCTACTAAAAATACAAAAATTAGCTGGGTGTGGTAGCGTGTGCCTATAATCCCAGCTACTCAGGAGGCTGAGGCAGGAGAATCGCTTGAACCCAGGAGGCAGAGGTTACAGTGAGCCGAGATCGTGCCGTTGCACTCCAGCCTGGGCGACAAGAAACACCCCTCAAAAAAAAAAAAAAAAAAAAGCCTTCCAGTTGATTTCTTAGGTAATAGCAGAATCTGTTTTCTCTGTAGCATAAGAATTCTTGATTTACCACCTTTAGAGGTACTGAACAAAACTGTATATGTGTGCTGAAATCTGGATTTATTTATAAGCTCATTAGAGACTGTCATGGCAACACATTATAGTTCATTATTTTCGTCTAAATTCTTGTTGAGCCGCATCCATCTATGTATAATACTAAGTTGCTAACAGCTTCTTTATACTACGCCACAACTCATTTTACCTGGTGGTTTCATTTGAAATGTATGAGCTGTATTATATAACATTCAAATAAGTAATAATTTAATTCAAAGACTATGGAAAGAAGAGTCATACAGGCACACTGATAGTGAATTGGAATCTGGCACCTGACACTGATTAACAGGTTGAGCAGATTCAACTAGACCTAGTGCCACTGCACTCCAGCCTGGGCGACAGAGCGAGACACCATCTCAAAAAAAAAAAAAAAAAAGCTCACAGACAATGGTGATGTGAGCAAAAAATATATTATTCTAAGCATCTGAAATTTTAGTGTACAACCTGCATTGCCTTAACGGATATATTATTCGCTTTTGATTCTTCAGGATATGATTCAATCCTCTGGTGAATCAAAACTGAGAGAATAACTTATTTGTTAGGGTAGGAAATTTAGGGAAGACACTGTTTTTTTCCTCCAAATTTCTGGTTTAATAAGGACTTGTTTATTTTGAGAAAAATAGGTCCCAAACATCAGGCTGTTAACAAAATAACCCACAGTATCAACCTTAAAAAGCAAATCTTAAGACTTTAACACTATTTTTCTAGAGGATGCATTTAACATGGCAACTCATTCACAAAAACACATTGTTATATTTGTGTTGAACTGCCCCAAAAATCACACCTATATGGGGGTGTAACACACATACTTTTAACTCAGCTGCTTTTAGGAGCTATGCAACTAAATGAGATTGCTTTTGCAGTTAGGGAAACAACTACTGAAATTATGTATGAATGAAAAAAACTGTACTTTCTGCATAATGAGATAATTTTGGAGACAGTTGATAAACTGTACATCCAGCCGGGCACGGTGGCTCATGCCTGTAATCCAAGCACTTTGCAAGGCCGAGGCAGGTGGATCACGAGGTCAGAAGTTCAAGACCAGCCTGGCCAACATGGTGAAACACCGTCTCAACTAAAAATACAAAAATAAAATTACCCAGGCGTGGTGGCACGCGCCTGCAATCCTAGCTACTCCGGAGGCTGAGGCAGGAGAATTGCTTAATCCGGGAGGTGGAGGTTGCAGTGAAGCAAGATTGCACCACTGCACTCCAGCCTGGGCAACAGAGCAAGACTCTGTCTCAGAAAAAAAAAAAAAGAAATACATCCTTTTTATTGTTAAGTCATAAAGAGGTTTCAAAATTAAAAGCAAAAACTACCAGGTAAGACTTAACAAAACTACTAGGAGTGGCAAAGGAGGTGAAAATGGGACCTAGGTGCAGGGCAATATGAATTAACGTGGGAAAGACAAGGACAATGAGCATGTGCTGAAGATACTAGAGGAGAATATCTGGTAAAAAATTTGATCTTAGAGAAGCACCTAAGTAAACAAATACTGGGATGAGATTTCTAACCCCCACTGTGTGCTTAAGAGTCATTTTTGCCATTGGCACTGTCTCTGTCATCCTCTCCTTCCTCAGCCTCTTTTTCATCCTTGGTCAACTCCAGCTGGCCATCTCCCACCTTCATTATCATCATCATCCAGTAGATCCCCCTCCTCAGCAGAGTCATCTGTGCCCCCCTCAGACTTCACATTAATCTCATTTTTCTTCACTGAGCTCCTGCTCTGTTCTTCTTCTCACTTATCATTCTTCATCTCTACTGCTTGTTTGCTCTGTTCCTTTTAAATTTTTCCAGGTTTTCCAGGGGTGAATCCACTTTTTGTTTTATCTGGGTCAGTTCCTTCTTAATGGCCTAAAGGTCATCTCCTTTCAACTTTCCAGACTTGGAAGATCCCTGCTGTCCACTCTTAGAACTGAAGCCACTTTTGCCCCTTCATGAGGTGTTTTCTGATACATGCTGACGTTTCGAGGGCACTACAGCCTAAGCAATAGGAGGAGGAGGAGGAAAATGTGCTGGGCAACTGTACATCCTTTCACAATAATCCCGTTGAAAGTCATAGTCCAAGTCAAAAGAGGAGCTGAATAGAGGCGATGGAGAAGGGTGTTCTGTTACTGACCCATACATCGCTGCAGATCATTTCACACCTGCTTCTCCTCCGTTCACTTTTGGCTCTGCAGCCAGGTTAATATCTAAAACCTGGCCAGCAATTGTTCTGCCCTTCTCTCTTCTACAGCAGCCAGGGCATTTCTCTCATTCACCTGTTGAACAAAGGCAAAGCCCTTATGAACAGAGCAACCCACAATTTTGCTGTACGTCGAAAAGATTGCCTCCACATCAGACCTCTTGACCACAAGAGTGTTGAGATTTCCAGTGAACACATGGGAATTCATGGAGCGAGGATCTCTTCTGTTGGTAACATTGCTGGCCATTGTGTTTGATAAGGTTTCCACAAAGCCAAAAACAGGAGGAAGGAGAGAGAAAAGATTCGATTCTGAGTCTCCTACTCCCAGGTTCTACGTGGAGAAGCCAACTGCTGCTCGAGGTCGGCAACGTGGCCACAACCGCTCAGTCTTCGTCTCTTCACAAAATCAGACCCATTACTTCTGACCAACATCTCCTGCACTCCCAGCCCCAGACAATCATCATTCTACTCTATGCTTCTATGAGTTTAAACCTTTTTATACTCTACATAGAAATGATATTATGAAAGTTTTTTCTGTGCCGTCTTATTTAGCATCATGTCCTCCAGGTTCATCAATGTTGTTGCAGATAACAAGAGTTCTTTTTTTTTTTTCCATAGGGCTGAGTAGCATTCCATTGTGTAAATATACCACATTTTCTTTATTCATTCACCTGTTG
This sequence comes from Hylobates moloch, assembly GCF_009828535.3. Taxonomy (NCBI): domain Eukaryota; kingdom Metazoa; phylum Chordata; class Mammalia; order Primates; family Hylobatidae; genus Hylobates; species Hylobates moloch. The sequence continues at coordinate 113,075,313 of NW_026652276.1, forward strand.
ATGGACACTTAGGTTGCTTCCATACCTTAGATATTGTGAGTAATCCATTTCCTTCCTTTTCTCTCATTTGTTTTTATATCTTTTTTCCTTTTTTTATAGCCAGGAGTATTTTATTTTTAAAATATAAATTATGAATGTTAAATGCCTTTATTTGAGCTTCATTTGCATCATTAGCTGTGTTCCCAGGGGAAATTATTTTACATCCTTGGTATAAGAATTAAAGAAAGAGGAGAGAAACACGAAGGGTGGCTTGACAGTCAACAGGGACAGGTTTATTTTGAATAAACCTAGAGGGGCAGCTGGCCGAGTTAGGTCAGAGCCACACTCTTACAGACGAAAAATTTTTAAGGATTCAGGGTGGGAGAGTTTATCGGAGGCTTGGACTGCTTCTGTGTCTCTTTGTTGTGCTTATCTGGGAGGGAGAGTTGTATGTCTGTTCCCATACATCTTTCTGTAGCTGCAGGCATAGCCTCCCAGTCTGCTTTTAGCTTCCCAATCTTAGTGCACCCGAAGGGAAAAGAATGTGCTTATTAAGGCCCACTGTTTTACTGGGGCCCATTGTATGAGGGTGAAGATTGGCAGTTACTCAAGAGACTTTCCCTCCACCTCCCTCTGTGCCTGATCTGGCTGTTTTTTGTTTGTTTGTTTGTTTTTTTGTTTTGTTTTTTTGAGATGGAGTCTTGCTGTGTCACCCAGGCTGGAGTGCAATGGTGTGGTCTCCACTCACTGCAACCTCCACCTCCTTGGTTCAAGCAATTCCCCTGCCTCAGCCTCCCGAGCAGGCGCATGCACCACACCTGGTTAATTTTTTGTGTTTTTGGTAGAGATAGGGTTTCACTATGATGGCTAGGCTGGTCTCGAACTCCTGACCTCGTGATCCGCCCGCCTCGGCCTCCCAAAGTGTTGGGATTACAGGCGTGAGCCACCGTGCCCACCCTGAGCTGTCTTACCTGTATTTTTCTGGCTCTTGTCTGTCTGCTTGTAGTTAGAAGAGAAGTGATTTCCTTGAAATGCATGAGGCTAGAAAGGGAGCTAGAACTTAAAGTGGCAGTGTTTGTCTGAGTTGACGGTGCTCCTGCTCTATCACTTGGAGCTTCAATCTTCATTATTAATAAAAAATACTATTTCCCCCAGGGCTGTTTTAATTCATACATGGTAGCTGTAAGTATTTTTCACTGAAAGCCTTGTCTGAATATAGTACAGTAAATATTTAAAAATAAGAACAAAATCATTTATATTTCAAAGATCCTTTATTATAGTTTAGTGGGTATATTTTGTCATATTTAATGTATTTATTCTTTCCAAAAAATGCCAAAATAAAAATGTTATTATTTTTTCTGGAATAACAGACTAAGAGTTTCTACACTGTGACTTTGCTAATTTTTGCATATGGTGTTAACTGCTACCTTTGAATTTAGGTTGAATTTTAAACCCACTGTTGTTTAGTTTGTGTAATATTTGTTTCTTTTGGGGAATCAAATATATTAGATATGGACTGTTTGGGGTAACCTAGTTTCTGGGCTTAATTTCTGCTTGCTTTCTGTTATTAAATCTGAAACTTTAGAAATTATTAGGATTCAAATAAGGTTGGTTTGGAATCCAGCAACAGAAAATCCCAGAAAAAAGTGAAGGACACAGCTACTGGATAGTACCTTTCAGTGAGATATATACATGAAACAGAGTTCAGTGAAATTTATAAAATTATTGCAAGTTTGTTGAATTTAGAAACTAATTGCCTACAATATATTAGGCACTTGTCTTAGTTTGTCTGTAGCATCCTTAGCTTGAGAAAGCTGACATTACTGAAAAGAATACTGCTACTGTAATAAACTTTGGAACAAATATTTATGTGACAGTAAACATTTGCCTTCTTCAATACATGTCATTCTGGCTCAGTCCTTTTGGCACAACTGTTTATAATTCCAGAGACTTTCACCAATGTTCATTTTATGTTTATTTTTACATAGTAAGCTTCACAGTTGACATCATTATATTGGGATGCCCCAGGCAATTCCTGAGCCTTAGAGCTGACCATCCTACTTCATCCTTCTTACTTCACGTGCTCTGTTGTTGTGTTTCTCTCACTCCATATTTGAGCCTTAATGAGACCTCAGTTTGGAGAAAGCAGAGGAATGGGTTGCCATATATGTTGGGTTGAGAATCAGGATCCTCTTGAGGATAAAGGCTTGACATTTATTACTCATAGTACAAAGTAGAATTTTTAAGATGCATACATGTTTTTGTTTTTGTTTTTTTGAGGTGGAGTCTTGCTCTGTCGCCCACGCTGGAGTGCATTGGCATGATCTCGGCTCACTGCAGCCTTTGCCTCCCGGGTTCCAGCAATTCTCCTGCTTCAGTCTCCTGAGTAGACTAGCTGGGATTACAGGCGTGCACCACCATGCCTGGTTAATTTTTGTATTTTTTTTTTAGTAGAGACGGGTTTTCACCATGTTAGCCAGGCCGTTCTTGAACTCCTCACCTCAGGTGATCCGCCCACCTCGGCCTCCCAAAGTGCTGGGATTAGAGGCGTGAGCCACTGTGCCCTGCCAACATGTTTTATTCAAATTAAATATAGATGATTTTATCAGTATGCCCATATGGTAAAAATAACTGTATCAAGTCCATCAAATGTTCTGCTTTAGACTCTCCCAATGCAAAGATCAATATATATGAATTGGATGTTAGTTTTGTTTTGTTTTTTAGTGTAGGCTATTGTTAAGATTTTTTTTCTACTTTATGCTGATGTTAAGCTACACAAAGCTTACCAAAAGATTTATTTTATCATATTTATTTTTTACCCAAAGTTACAACACTTAAATATTCAAAGTGACATTCTGGATTCCCATTTTCCAGGTAATGTAGTTTGCATTTATTAGTACTACCTTTCAGTTTTTCCTTATGTGGTGCAAGATTATAAAAATGCCTTCCAGCTGATTTCTTAGGTAACAGCAGAATCTGTTTTCTCAGACAGTAGCATAAGAATTCTTGATATACCACCTTTAGAGGTATTGAACACACTGGATAAATGTGAAATCTGGATTTATCTATAAACTCATTAGAGGCTGACTCATGGCAACACATGTTATAGTTCAATATTTTTGTTTAAATTGTTGAGCCACATCCATCTATATATGTAACACTAAGATTGTAACAGCTCCTTTATACTAAGCCCAAATTCATTTTACCTGGTGGTTTTATTTGAAATGTATGAGCTGTATTATATAACTTTAAAATAAGTGATACAAATTCAAAGAATATGGAAAGAAGAGTCATAGAGGCACACTGACAGTGAATTGGAATCTGGCAGGTGACAATGATTAACAGGTTGTGCGGATTCAACTAGACCTAAATCCCTGAAACAATATTAAAAGACAGAATTTTAAAATTAAAAACATTGACAATATAATAGGCCTATAATATTTAAAAAAATGTTTACCCATCATCAGTCGATATTAAGTTAAACTAGAAAATTTGGAACACATTATACAAAAAAAATGAAATAAGTCAACTATCCCCAGGCTTACTCTGATCAAAATAAGACTTCAGCATATTTGAAAACACCAAATTATTATGAAAAATATTCATTTTGAACAGATCTTTTATATATATTACTTCTAAATAAAACCTAATACTAATAGGTTTGATTTGTGAAATATTTGTTTATGTCTATCACTGTAGTTAAAAATGGAGATATTATATAAACATACTGTTTAAATAATTTTGATTAAAATATTTGGTGTTTTAATTGAGTACCAGTATTCATACAGTATGGCAAATTCAGGCTTATTGTATAAAATGGCAAAATAGTATTTTACTTTTTCTAAAATGCAAAATGGTATTTTACATTTTTTGACTATTTTGGCATTTTATAAAATAAGCCTACATTTTTGGAGATATTTTTAAAGAAGCCAATCTTTTCTAAAATAAAATTAATACATCAAAAACTAGAGACATGAATGTCATATACATCGTTTACTGAATCCTACAGTAATCTGTAAAGTTTGTTTGTGTACATCAATGTTAGATTACCTAAAACATAATAAAGTTTCTATTTTACGTTATATTTAATATATAAAAGTCCAAAATATATCCAGACAGACAAAAATTATGGCTGCCACTTTAAAAAACAAATGTTTGTTTGGCCATGGTGGCTCATGCCTGTAAGCCCAGCACTTTGGAAGGCCGAGGCAGGCGGATCACTTGAGGTCAGTAGTTTGAGACCAGCCTGGCCAACATGATAAAACGCTGTGTCTACTAAAAGTAAAAAAAATTAGCTGGGAGTGGTGGCAGGCACCAGTAATCCCACCTACTCGGAAGGCTGAGGCAGGAGAATCGCTTGAACCCCAGAGGCGAGGTTGCAGTGAGCCGAGATCGCGTCACTGCAGTCCAGCCAGGGCAATAGGGCAACGACTCCATCCCAAATTAAATTAAATTTAAAAAACCAAAGGTTTTACGTTAAAATGTAAACTAAACTATGACAGTTTAGATTAAAAATATGATGAATGACTTTTTATTTGCACTTGTGTTAAGAATCACCTTTATTTTTTTGAAACACAGGAAATGCTGCGGTGGTAACTTGTTGGGTGATGACTGGGAAGGTATTTACTATCCTAGGGATGGTGGGGTCCAGTGGACCAGAATCCTCAGCACCTGACCATGTTCACTGCTGTCCTTTCTCTCCCTAAGATTCGTTTCTCAGACTCCATCATCAACTCTGTTTCCATCGTGGCGTGAACGGTTTTTCGCTGCTTTAGCATCTAACTTTGATTTCTGCTAATTTTCGTTGATAGTTTTTCTTGTCCATCTCTGGTGCTGGCTTTGCTGTTCCACTTTGAGGAGTTCCGGCAGCTTCACCCTCAGCTACTCCAACAGTCCGTCCCTTTGGCTCAAACTCTTGCAGTTTCTTTCGGTTCTTCTGTTCCTGGCGTCTGAGATTTGTCAGCAGAGCCTGTTTTTCAGGGACCATGGCTACCACCTCCTCCCTCCTGCGGGGCGGCTCCTGCACTTCTGGTGGGCGCTAGTCCCAGCCGCGGCCCAGCCAAGCACAGCGGGAACCGCAGCAGCAGCCGGAGTGCCAGCCCCCGGGGTCGCCCAGGCCAGGGACGCCACGGCTCTAACCCTGGGTCGAGGCCCAGATCGGTGCACAGAAAGCCGTTGTCAAGTGGAGCATTTCCCACAGCTGGGCGAGCCCTCCTCAGCCTGCCGGAGCCAGTTCCTGCCTCCAGCTTCATGCTGCCACGGCCCCTTTCATTAGAGGGACGCACAGGAAGGCACAGCGGCACAGAGACATTGTGGAAGAGTTCTGGGGAAGGAGGGGCGGGGCCCGGCAGCCTCAGGCCCAGGGCATTGCGGCGCGCCTCATGCCTGAGCAGACATCAGCCACTGTCACCGCGGGGATGACAGAGGAGCCCAGGCTCCCCCAGCCAGCCTTCCTCTGTGCCAGGGGAAGAGAAAACTTTCCCAAAAAGAAGCACAGGGTAGAACCTGCAGATCTGACCCAATTAAGTTTTCGTCCTTTTTATCTTTTTTCTTTTTTTGCCTTTTCCTTTCAAATTATGCTCACCTGAAGTCAGATTTCATGTTCCATCTTCATGTGGCAATTTACATGTAATCATAATGGTCACAACTTTAAAAACTTTTTTTGTTTTTTTAATTTGGGGACGGAATCTCACACTGTCGCCCAGCCTGGTGTACAGTGTCGCAATCTCAGCTCACTGCAACCTCCGACTCCCGGGTTCAAGCAATTCTCAGGCTTCAGCCTCCTGAGTAGCTGGGATTACGGGCATGCGCCACCACGCCCGGCTAATTTTTGTATTTTTAGTAGAGATGGGGTTTTGCTATGTTATTTAGGCTGGTCTCAAATTCCTGGCCTCAAGTGATCCGCCCAGCTTGGCCTCCCAAAGTGCTAGGATTACAGAAAAATTTTAATTTATTTTACCCAAGAGTGCTGGGTTAACCTTAAACTTTTAATAGTGCTTTCTGAACGCTACAGTTTATTACCTTTTATTTGATTCTATTAACTAAGCTATAGTAACTAATAATAAAGTCTTAATTTGCATACCTTGACAGTTTACAAAGGGCATGTATTTATTCATTTAACCAATAAATGTGTGTTGAGCATACACAATGTGCCATACTTTTTGCTAGGCTTAGGAAATAAAATGAAGAAAAGAAAAGTATTGGTCTCTACTCTCATAAAACTTTCAGTCTGGCTTCATGAAACTCTCACACACTCCTGAGAAGTGGATACCTTTGAAGTCTCTTATTAACCTCCTACCCAAAGTAACCACTATCTGAATTTTGTGTTATTCTTTAATTTATGCAATTTTATCTATAAACCATATACACTTTAGTGTTGCCTGTTTTTTGCGTTTATATAAATTTTACCATTTTATATCTGTGACTTGCTTTTTTATTTATAATTTTTTTATTATTTCATGTTGCTTAGCATAGCTGTAGTTGTCCATTTTCACTGCTGCATAGTGTAAATATACATCAATTTATAAATCAATCTTATTGCCAGTGGATATTTGTGAATTCCAATTACTCCATATTTTTACCAACTTAGAATTACTAGACATAATTTTTGACAAAATGGTGAATTAGAAAAGTGTATCATTTATAGTTTTAATTAGCATTTTCATAGTTACTAATGAAGTTGGAATTTTTCAAAGTTTATTGATCTAATAAGATCTAAGACTTGCCATCTCTCCTATATTTAATCTTTTATTTATTCATAGTCTGTCATATATATATATATATATTTTTTTTTTTTTTTTAGATGAAGTTTCTCTCCTGTTGCCTAGGCTGGAGTGCAATGGTGTGATCTTGGCTCACTGCAACCTCCGCCTCCTGGGTTCAAGTGATTCTCCTGCCTCAGCTTCCCAAGTAGCTGGGATTACAGGCACGCACCACCACACCTGGCTAATTTTTTTGTATTTTTAGTAGAAATGGGGTTTCAACACGTTGGCCAGGCTGGTCTTGAACTCCTGACTTCAGGTGATCCACTCGCCTCGGCTTCCCAAAGTGCTGGGATTACAGGTGTAAGCCACAGCACCCAGTCTGTAATATATATATTTTTAAATATCAATCTTTTGTAGTATGTCTTTTAAAAATATTTTCTCCCAATTATGCTTTGTCTTTGCATTATCTGTAGTAAAACATGTTTTTATACATTATTAATAATCGAAAGTTTAAAATTGATACTCTAATTTATAAATATTTTTATGCATTATCTTGTGCCATGTTTAGAAAATTTTTACCCCAGTTATAATAACAATATTTTCCTGTATTTTCTCCTAAAAGTTTTAATTTCTTAATCTATGTGAACAAGTATTTTGTGTGAGTTGCTTTTCAGGTATCCAATCTACCTAAGAGAACCACTTGTTTAGGTACTAGTTTATTGACTAATTCTTCTTTGCAAGTATAATTGTATAATTAATTTCTCATTTTAATCTGTTGAACCATAGATGCAATAGTTAACAAAAATGTTTACAGCAGCATCATTATCATGTTTATGACATTAAAAAACAAGCTTTTAATAGTTTATTATGTACATTTGCTGTAGTTTATTTTAGATACCTTGTATATTTACAAAATAAAATAACATCTTTTATTTCTAGTTTGCTAAAGGCTTTTACGGAGCTCTTTTCTGTGCCTATTTTATATACACGTATAGATTTTAGTGTTCAACTTATCTTGTACTCCTGAGATAATCTTAGTCATGGTTTTACTTATTTTATACAGAATGTGAAAGGAAATTAAATTTTGGGACCCCAAACTCATTTAGTTGAAGGAAAATGTCAAGCTGGGAACTGGGTCTCACAAATCTGTCTCCCCCTTTTGGTTCCTAAATAAGATGGTTACAAGATGAAAGGCTACACACCTCCCCCATATTTTGCGCACAAGAAAATTCCTGGTGAGATGTTAAAACTTCACCATGGCAATGCAACTTGATAGCTTATCTTTACAGGTGCAGTCACCCTGGCCCGCCAGACACAAATGCGTATCTGATTTTTTTCCTACCCCATTTTGTCTGTGTTATGTAAAATGCAGATTCCCCATATTTTTCCTCTGCCCCCTTTTGTTTATGTAAAAACTGTGTGCTTCTCAATATCCCACCCTTTCCCCTTTAAATCTGGAGCCCTCAAAATCATCTTCAGAAAAAGGCATAGACCTGTCTCCTGGGTGTGTCCTTAACTTTGGCAAATAAATCTCCTAAAATGATTGAGATGTGTCTCGTTGTTTACTTCAACTGACATCTGGTAACCACAGAGGGATCCTGACTGAAAGTGACCTACTGGCTTGTGGCAGTTCACCTTTCAGTGCTTGGTACCGGCTTGGGCACCTTATGGCCCGAACCAACAGGACAATTTACGGAAGTCTGGGACCTCTTTTCTCCAGGGATCCCTGATTTTCCAACGTTTTTCAGCTGGGAGTCGGAGGTTTATTTGCTGTTAAAAAGACTCTTTTCCTTCTGCGTCGGCAGAGTCATCTCCAGCATGGGCCCCGTCAGTAGGTAAGAAACTGGTTTGGGATTCTGCCTTGCAAATTCTTCTCTTTCTCTCTTTTTTCTTTTCTTTTTCTTTCTTTCTTTTTTTTTTTTTTTGTTGTTGTTGTTGTTGTTCTTGTTTTTGAGACTGAGTCTCACTCTGTTGCCCAGGCTTGAGTGCAGTGGGGCAATCTGGGCTCACTGCAATCTCCGCCTCCCAGGTTCAAGCGATTCTCCTGCCTCAACCCCCCAAGTAGCTAGAATTACAGGCGCATGCCACCACGCCTGGCTAATTTTTCTTTTTTTTTTTTTTCTGAGACGGAGTCTCACTCTGTTGCCCAGGCTGGAGTGCAGTGGTGCAATCTCGGCTCACTGCAACCTCCGCCTCCCAGGTTCAAGCAATTCTCCTGCTTCAGCCTCCTGAGTAGCTGGGATTACAGGCGCACAACACCATGCCCGGATAATTTTTGTATTTTTTTTTTTTTAGTAGAGACGGGTTTCACCATGTTGGTCAAGCTGGTCTCAAACTCCTGACCCCGTGATCTGCCCACCTCAGCCTCTCAAAGTGCTGGGATTATAGGCGTAAGCCACTGCACCTGGCCTAATTTTTGTATTTTTAGTAGAGACGGGGTTTCACCATGTTGACCAGGACGGTCTCAAATCTCTTGACCTCGTGATCTGCCCACCTCAGCCTCCCAAACTGCTGAGATTACAGGCATGAGCCACCACACCTGGGTGCAAATTCTTTTAAATGACTGAAATAGCATAATAGCATTAACAACTAGCTGGTGTTAATTTCCTGCCTACACTTTGAGCACTCAGAAACTGTATATTTTGTGTGATCATTGTTAGTTATGCTTAACGTTTTTGTTTTTGTTTTTTGGTGTGTGTGTTGTGTGTGTGTGTGTTTTGGTCCTTTCCCTTATCAGATTTGACCAACTTTGAACTCTCTAGCTCATGAGTTTATAATCTTCCACTCTGAAGAAATAGAGCACCTTGCTCCCCTCAGCCTTTTGGGGCATTCTCAGATGACTGGGAATCATGTGAAGGTGTCTAGGAGAAATGCTCCCTAAAACGTGTGGATGTTCTAAATAGGTTTCCCCTTTCAGAAGAACATATTTAGAATCCAATCTCATCTAGCAGGGGCATATAACGAGCCAAACCCTACCGCACCTTGAGCCGCTGACACATTTGTGCCAAGTAGCTTCCACACAGGTGGACTGAATCGATTCAGGGGGTAACGGCCCTGAAAAGCTAGGTCTGAAAGCAGCACATTTTGGGTTTGACACACGTCCCTACTTGATCAAATCTGAAGAGGACCTCTAAATTATGGGGAACGAGGCCTCTAAGACCCCGGGTGCTGCAGAAAATAAGGTTCTGCCCTTGGAATCTCCGCTGGGTATATGCAAAATGCTTATGGTAAATTGTCATGCAAATATTTAACTAAGTGGACCCCTATAACTAAAGCAGATTCTAAATTCCAATGGCCTAAATTGGGATCTTTTGAGATGCCTAAATTACTGTACCTGTGAACCAAGATGAAAACTTCAGGCACAAATCTAAGCGGCCAGAATGGGAGAGTTATTTTTAGTGGTATTTGGAGAGCAGCAAAAGGGGCAAAGACTGCCTCACCTCCCTACAGGAGGCGAACAAGCAACTTAGAAATACGAATCAGGAATTCTCTAATCTTCTATCTCTCAAAAAATAGTCAAAATCCCTTACTTCCCCCTTGGCACCACCCTCACCTCCACCTACAGCCCCACTCTACCCTGTCCTCTCTGAACTTCCCAGACCAGACTTGTGCCCTTTCACACTCGCTCAACAAAAGGCAGTCTGGAATCTGACTTTAAAAAGGCCTCACCCACTGACAGTTCCCTTAAAGCCCCAATGGCAGTGTCTCATCTGGAAGATGTAAAAAAGGAGGACCTTCTCTCATGATTGCCCCATTTCAGGAACAATCAGTAACAGGTAGGGGAACCCAGGTTATTGTCTACTAACCTTGGTCAAAGACTGAATTATGAAGCATAATTTTAAAAATTCCTGCTAGGGTGCGGTGGTTCATGCCTGTAATCCCAGCACTTTGGGAGGCTGAGGTGGGTGGATCATCTGAACTCAGGAGTTCGAGACCACCCTGGGCAACATGGTAAAATCTTATCTCTACTAAAATACAAAAAATTAGCTGGGCTTGGTGGCATGTGCCTGTAGTCCCAGCTGCTCAGGAGGCTGAGGCACGAGAATCGCGTGAGCCCAGGAGGTGGAGGTGGCAGTGAGCTGAGATCGCTCCACTGCACTCCCGCTTGGGCTACAGAGTAAGACTCCATCTCAAAAAAAAAAAGAAAAAGAAGTTCTGACCCCCATAAAGTTCCAATCAGGTGTGCCCAAGAATCTGAGCTCATTATCAGAACCTGTGACCCAGGTCATTCAGACCTGTATCTGCTAGTTCACACGTTGGTCTCAGAAGCTAAAAGTAAAGAATGGCTGGAAAAAAGCACAATGGTCAGACCCTATAGCTGATTTAGCCTCTGAAGGTCCAATAGAGCCACAACAACCAGCCCCCAAAATCCAGAAGACAGGTGTAAAGATGCATGGGAATGAGTGATTGCTCTGTTAAATGTTATTCCTTCAGTGTTCCAAAGGGTTGTGGATTGGAATAAAATCCAACAATGCCACCAGAACCCAAATAAATCAGTTTTAGAATAAACTAGTTAACTTAGCTGACCAATTATCCCACACTATGATAAAAAAAGAAAAACAGAAGAGTGCCCATTTACAGCTAAAGCAATTAAGTTCTCAAACCTGTCAGCCGTAGAAAGATTTTAAGCTCCCTTGGTCTGAGAACTCTTTCCCTCCCAGTCTGTTACTACTGTAAAGGATCAGGACACCTTAAAAGGGATTCTCTTGGGCTGAAATGAAAGAAAAGGCAGGAAAATGCAATTCAGGAAGACTACGGGTGCTCTGAGGAAGTACAGAAGTTTCACCTCTCCAAATATTCTATCCTGACGAACAAATTGAGAGAGATTAATATAATAATAAACCATGAGCTTAAAACTGTTACAGGAAAGGTGTCCTGATCCAGGCCCTGAAACAGGTTTCTTGGATCTCACGCAAGAAAGGATTAAGGGAGAGTCTGCAATGCAAACTGAAAGCAAGTTTATTAAGAAAGTAAAGGAATAAAAGAATGGCTACTGCATAGAGCAGCCCTGAGGGCTGCTGGTTGTCCATTTTTATGGTTATTTCTTGAAGATATGCTAAATAAGGGGCGGATTATTTATGCCTCCCCTTTTTAGACCATATAGGGTAACTTCCTGATGTTGCCATGGCATTTGTAAGCTGTCATGGCACTGGTGGGAGTGTAGCAGTGAGGACCAGAGGTCACTCTTGTCGCTATTTTGGTTTTGGTGAATTATGGCTGGCTCCTTTACTGCAATCTGTTTTACCAGCAAGGTATTTACGACCTGTATTTTGTGGTGACCTCCTATCTCATCCTGTGACTTAGAATGCCTTAACCATCTGGGAATACAGCCCAGTAGGTTTCACCCTCATTTTACCCAGCTCCTATTCAAGATGGAGTTGCTCTGGTTCATACACCTCTGATATTTCCCCCCTCCCTTTTATAAGAGAACCGTTAGCCCTAAGGGTTTCAGAGGGATGAAGAGCCATCTTCTGTAACTTCTTCAGGCTGAATAGGGGTGATAATATTCCTGCCTAGCTATGAGGATCTCTTGCATTCAGGGTAGACAGAAGCTCAGTAAGAAAGCATCAGTATGGTAAGGTCCCTTCATAACTCTTGAGTTTCAACAAAAGGTGGTATCTGGAACATTAAGAAGTGTTTAGTTTAAGGAAACATTCAGTAAGCTTGTCCTGTATTTCTACACAGAGTATAACAGCAATACATTTCACAAGAGTGAGACAAAATAAAGTTATTCCAAGTAAACTAAATTAGAAGGCTTTCCATGAACAGGGCAACTGTTGAAACCAAGGTGATATGGGGTTGCTAGCTGATTGCAATGTGCCCAGAATTAAAATATTGATCCAGATTTTTATATTACCTATCCCTCTTGTTTCTTCTGAGCAGCAGTCAAGAGATCACTGGTTGGTTCACAGGAATAAGCAGCGTTAGCCTAAATTGCAGAAACAAACTTAAAAACAACTAACGAGACTAGAATCTAATAAGTATACTGTGGTTTTTGAAACATAATATCCCTCTCTCCAGTTTCCCATTTTTACTAAAGGCAAATCATGGTAAGACTAATTTGCTTTATTATACTTGGCCTGATTATTTGTATAAAATGCAGTAAGAATAATTATTTTTCACACAGGCTCTTTTTAAGTTGGCTTTGATGGAATTCTGTTCCATAGAAGGAATCTTATATAAGACTTTTTAAAGCCAAGCTCAGCCATCAGTTTGTACCCTCCAATAACTATGAGTTGAGTAAATTCTTCTCCTCTTGGGGTCCCAAGATAACTTGGGGCTTCTGGACCTGTCAGAAAGTGACATTATTTACTTACCACAGATAAGAAACTATGTACAGGGACTGTTGTAGGCAAGGTATGAGCCCAGTTCCCCAAAGGGCTTTTACTGGCTCTACAAGTCAAGTTTGATTCCTTAAAGAAAAGCAGATCATTCCAGTCAAAGCTTTGGTAAAATAACCAGTTTCTCCAATTGTGTCCTGTTGTAAAAGAAAACAGATTCTTATTGCCCTTATGCAGATAACTATATTGCTATAAGTTAAGAACACTCAAAACTAGTTTCTAAATTCTGAAGAAATCAGGTAGAGAGAAATAAATATGTTCCAAATTTTGTTCATAGGAGTACCTCAACTGTTAAAAGCTGTAACTAGCTCAAAAGAAAAGTTTCCTTGACTCTGAAAAACAAAAGATCAGAAGTGTTTTAATCAAAGTTAAAAAGATTACTTCAGTTTTCTATTGGTTCAGTTAATTCAGTTAACTCCTGTTAACTGAACATTCCATTCATGAACACTCCACTTCTTAATGAGAGTTCTAAAAGTTGTTTCCTTTATTCTAAAGTTACAATTTCCAAAGTTATTAGAAACCTGCATTTAAGAACACCTGCTAGAGTTTTATAGTTGATTATAAGCCATCTTCTAAAGAGGATTAAACAATTATCTATATGGATAATAAAAAGTTTTAGGATAGCCACTATTAAACCCACAATTGATAAGGAGATTTGGTTACCTCTGTGGCACACAAAATTTTACATAACTATAATTATTAATAACATACACTGTCATATTAGAATAATAGAAGTTACCCATAACTTTGGAACATATACCAATAACTAATTTATGCAAATATAGTCCAAAAAAAGGAAAACACCATTTCAAATTTGATGCTTCCTGTAAGATTTTTATACCACATAAGCCAAATTTCATCTTTACATTAATGTACTATTAATGTCAAACCCAATAAAACCTTATAGACATATTTACCCAATTTTAATGTTTAACCATAAGGTAAGATTCTTATAAACCTTTTATAAACCTTTACATTGATTGGTGTGAAAGAGCAGATCAGTACTTTAAGAAAAACCTATTGTGCTTTTATTCCAATGTTTAATTTATGGAAAACTGAATAATAACCTTTAACTTTAGCCAATATGTCCACACATAGGATCTCTTACCATTAATTTTTATAAACCTTCCACAACTTGTTTAAACCTTTAGATTTTTTTCTTACTTAAAACAATCTTTTAACACTTCAATCTAGGCAGAAAAAAATCCACATTTCCATGACTTCTTATAATCTTTCACCAAAAACACCTTGCATGTAGAATTGTTTCTTTAGTAGTTTCTATTACATGTTATAATGTTAACTCTTAGGAACTTTTATTTTTGGTGAAAACCTTGGTAAGTAAGGGATTTTAATTGTGCACTGGGTGTGGATCCTAGCCTAGGACACACCAGGCAGAAGTGCAAATAAGGGCTGACTCTCCAGCCTAGTTAGGGGGCGTGGCTAACTCCCATGTCCCCAGGCCTTATCTCAATTAAGCAGGCAAGTTGTACAGTAAGAGTTATACTGGCATTTTATGAAGCATTTAGGAGGCCTAACAACCTTTGAATGGTACAACATTTTTTGCATAAATTCCCTTTCACAAATCCTTTCACGAGTTACACAGACCATTTGAGGCATTCTTGGATTTTTTGACTTGCTTTAAACATCCCTCCTTTTAAACAGCCAGTCATTTTACTTTAGGACAAGAATTTACTATACAAGATCCTTTCTTATAAAATCTCTTTCTTCATAATCTTCTTTGTATAGCTAGGGGGAATGGGTAATTCCACATGTTCCCAGGCCTTATCTAGAATCTAATGGCTTTAGGGTAAGTAAATTGAACAATTTTTAAAAGTTAAAGAAGCAGTTGATAACCTTAAAGCATTTAACAAACTTAATATCTGACCAGCATAATTTAGACTAAATGTTTTTATCTTATCAATAATTTTTATGTATCAATAATTTTTTTCCCCAAAAAAATTTGAGGCTGGGCATGGTGGCTCACGCCTGTAATCCCAGCACTTTGGGAGGCCGAGGTGGGTGGATCACCTGAGGTCAGGAGTTTGAGACCAGCCTGGCCAACATGGTGAAACTCTGTCTCTACTAAAATCCCAAAAATCAGCTGGGCGTGGTGGTGCATGCTGTAGTCCCAGCTACTCAGGAGGCTGAGGCAGGAGA
The DNA here is from genome assembly GCF_009828535.3 of Hylobates moloch. Lineage (NCBI taxonomy): Eukaryota > Metazoa > Chordata > Mammalia > Primates > Hylobatidae > Hylobates > Hylobates moloch. Next base: position 113,090,494 of record NW_026652276.1, read on the forward strand.
ATTGCTTGAACCAGGGAGGTGTAGGTTGCAGTGAGTGGAGATCACTCCATTGCACTCCAGCCTGGGCAACAAGAATGAAACTCTGTCTCAAACAAACAACAACAACAACATAAACAAAAATTTGGGAAATTTTTATTTCCCAAAGATTACTAAAGTTACATGAACTAAAAGACATTACAGTTTTTATTTTGCTTTTATAATATTGCATTTAAGCACTTATTTTTGTTTCAACCAATTAATTAGAGGCCTTTTATATAAACATTATACACAACACATATATAGCTACACTGAAAGACAGAAGAAGATTACTACAGTAGTTGTAAGATTTTTCATTTGCCAGTTTTTAAGTCTTAATTGGACTTTAGGGTGGAGCCCTTGGAAGAACAGGGTCAGGAAAGGGGTCTCTGGTGCCTCCTGTTTTTCCCAAGGAGTCCAGGCTGTTAAAGCTTGAACATTCACTTTTAATTAAACTGATTTTAATCATAGCACTCTTTAATAAAGTCCTTTTAGAATTTTTTATGACAAATGGCTGATATTTCTGGCTTTTTAAACTTTACCAAAGATAACTGCCCAGGTGCTTAGAGAAAGAAAAATTTAAGACAGTCTGCAGAGAAGAAGAGAATAGACAAGGTCACGCAGATATTAAACCAAAAACGACTTACTGTGTAAGTGGGGAATCAAACCTGGACCGCCACTGTGAAAGTGCGAAAACCTTAGCCACTGAGCTACAGCATAAGGCAGTCTTTGCTTCCTTTCCTAGGAGCCTAGAGTAGTTAATTTTGAGCTTGCAAAGGCTTTTTAACTATTTAATATGATTTTTAGAGCTAACTATGACATGAATCCTAAAATTCCTGTTCCCTGGAAGGTTGAGATCAAGAGAAAGTACCACCATGTGATTAAAAGGTCAAGCTCCCAAGGACATAAAACAACTTGGAGACTTCATCCAGTTTTTTGTTTGTTTCAGGGACCTGCCGCCAAGTTTGTTACTGACCAGCTTGCTGGGATGTCTTGAGAAGTGGCTTACAGTCCAGGTGTGGTGGCTCACAGACTTTGAAAGGCCGAGGCAGGTGGATCACGAGGTCAGAAGTTCAAGACCAGCCTGGCCAAGTTGGTGAAACTCCATTTCTACTAAAAAAAAAATTAGCTGGGCATAGTGGCGGGCGCCTGTAATCCCAGCTACTCAGGAGGCTGAGGCAGGAGAATTGCTTGAACCCGGGAGGCGGAGGTTGCAGTGAGCTGAGATCGCGCCACTGCACTCCAGCCTAGGAGACAGAGTGAGACTCCATCTCAAAAAAAAAAAAAAAAAAGGCAGCTTCCAGGTGTTCTAAGCCTGTTTTATACTGAAGTATCCGTTGACACAGAAAAATGAATTTGTAGCACAAAATACACCAGCTTAAGACTACCCTTAGAATTCTTTTTTACATTAGTCAAAGCTTTACAGAGAAGATAAACACTTATTTATTTATTTTTTTGAGACGGAGTTTTGCTCTTGTTGCCCAGGCTGGAGTGCAATGGCGCAATCTCGGCTCACTGCAACCTCTGCCTCTGGGTTCAAGCGATTCTCCTGCCTCAGCCTCCCGAGTAGCTGGGATTACAGGCATGCACCACCACGCCTGGCTAATTTTGTATTTTTAGTAGAGACGGGGTTTCTCCATGTTGATCAGGCTTGTCTTGAACTCCCAACCTCAGGTGATCCTCTGGCCTTAACCTCCCTAAATGCTGGGATTACAGGCATGAGGCACTGCACCTGGCCACACTTATTTTTAATTTTTATTTTTAACCATTCATTCAACCATCTGCACAGAGAGAAGCCAGAAATCTGACTGGTAAGAAATTTTTACCCTTTTGACGGCATGCCAGGCTTCTGGGTTCCTTTACCCTGAGTGGCCCCAGTGATCAGGCTTGTGGCACCATTGCCCTGGGGGCCAAGCCGCATCATAAAGGCAAATTATTTTTTTCATTCTGGCCAGAGCAAAATACGTGTGATAAAACATAGACATTAGCTACTCTGCTTAGTGCCCAATATCAACTGACAAGGCTTAAATTTGCCTCCAGATGGGCCTCATCATCTTTAATTCAACCTCCAACTTGGAGTTTCAACACGTGGTCTCTGGGCAAGAAGGCTGCCCTGAGTAACAGAAAATATAAAAAAGGAAAAGTAGAGAAGGAAAGTATTGCCTGTGGCAGGGTGGGGAAGGTGAAGAGCTTAGGGAGGCCAGAGAAAAGACCCACTCGTGGGTCAACAATGAAAAGTTCAGGCAGCCGCTTGTTGGTAGCAAGGGGATGTTTTCCAGCAGTCCCATCAGCTCTCAAGTTTCCCCTTTTAGGGACAAAAAAGCTCCCTATGTCCCACAATCCTGTACATGCCTAATCCCATCACCCACAGCCATCAGCAAAGACTGCAAGAAAGTTTAATCCAAAGAGAACAGCAGTTGCCAAACCTGTTCTTACCTGAGAGGAACTTCACTGAAAGGGACCTCTAACTCCCTAAATCTTAGAAGGGACTCTAACCCTCCTAAGTCAGGCCTCTAACCTGAGGTCAGTCAAGCGTCCTTGCCTTTTATTAAGAGGGTCCTCTAACCCACTGTGTATTAGGGGAGACTCTAACTCCCCTAAGTTGGGCCTCTAACCCAATCCCATTCTTTATGCAGGTAACCCAAAGTCATCCAATCAGTGCTGCAGTCTATTTCCTTCCCAACCCTTTGGTTTCTTCAGTATTGTCCCTTCCAGGTTTGCCAGAAAGATGTTACAGGACCCCAACACTTACCCAAAGGTAGCCATTGGGTCAGGGTTTCTGCACTATAGTCCGTTCTGTGGTCACCAGAAATATGTTACAGGATAAAAGTCCCAATCCAGATCCCAAGAGAGAATTCTTGGATCTTGCACAATAAAGAATTCAGGGACAGTCCACAGTGCAAAGTGAAAACAAGTTTATTAAGAAAGTAAAGGAATAAAAGAATGGCTACTGCATAGAGCAGCCTTGAGGGCTGCTGGTTGTCCATTTTTATGGTTATTTCTTGATGATATGCTAAACAAGGGGTGGATTATTCATGCCTCCCCTTTTTAGACCATATAGGGTAACTTCCTGATGTTGCCATGGCATTTGTAAGCTGTCATGGCACTGGTGGGAGTGTAGCAGTGAGGACCAGAGGTCACTCTTGTCGCTATTTTGGTTTTGATGAATTGTGGCTTGCTCCTTTACTGCAATCTGTTTTACCAGCAAGGTATATATGACCTGTATTTTGTGGTGACCTCCTATCTCATCCTGTGACTTAGAATGCCTTAACCATCTGGAAATGCAGCCCAGTAGGTTTCAGCCTCATTTTACCCAGCTCCTATTTAAGATGAAGTTGTTCCGGTTCACAGGCTTTTGACACGACTGCCTTAATTGCCACTGGCATGACTATATCTCTGATAAATCCCACCTTATTTAAAAACCCCATTCCTTGGACAATGAAAGAATTAACATGGTAGGTATGTCTAATAAAAGGATCTTATGTTTTAAGTCAAAACCTATACCTTACCATTTCATGGGGTTCAGATTCCTTACAGCAGTCTCTAAGTGTGACATGCTCAGTAGGTCCCATATGTTTCTTATATGCCCTGCAGCCTCTGTCAATCTTTTGGGCTATGATCTTCTCAACACCCACGATGCCTATATCTCTTTTTCATCAAAAGGTAAGCTTTTGTTATAATTGGAGCCAGGGGATGAAAAATATCAAATTAAAAAATGTCCTGACAATGTACCACAATTGAGTACTAGTGATGTTAAAACATCATCTTGTGACCAGGCAAATAAAATGGAGACAGAGGAGAAAATATTAAGGGAGAAGAGAAAATATTGGAATAAAGAGCAGGAGACAATGAAACTCCTTTTAGCTTCTCTAATTTTTCTGTTAACCCCAGAAGTGGAATACTTGCTCAAGGATGTCCCCTCCCACTTATGGTCTCAGTCAAATACAGATAAAGAAGAAAGTATTCTCAGCCACTACAATAAAGGTAGAGATAAATCCCCCAAAACCCCTACCCAACCTTAAACAGTATCCTCTATGAAAAGAAGCCATAGATGGATATGCCCCTATAATACACAATTACCTGAAATAGGGGCTCATTATTCCCTGCACAAGCCCCTGCAACAACCCTATATTCCCAATAAAAAAAAAAAAAAAACAAGTGGGAGAGGATGGAGATTTGTGCAGGACTAGAGGTCAATAAACAATGTTGAATTACCCAGGCACCCAATAGTCTCCGACCACATACCTTTCTATCAGTTATACCCACTACCAGCCAGTGTTTCTCAGTGTGGATCGCTGTAGTGCCTTTTTTAGTATTCCTGTAGATCCAGACAGCCAGTATTTGTTTGCCTTTACTTGGAAAGACCCAGGGCTCAACACTCATTCAGTAGATGACCTTCTCCTTTGTTCAGACACACTATCTTTCTCCCAGGAAGATAGCCTATATTTACTCAAAGAGTTAGCCACCAAGGGACACAAAGTGCCTGAGACAAACTTTAGCTATGCTTATGGCAAGTTAAATATTTGGGGCATATAATCTCGTCAAAGGACTGATTATTAACCTGACAGAGTGAGAGGAATTTTAGTTTTCCCAATGTCCATCAGTAAGAAACAACTTAGAGGATTTTTCGGCCTGTCAGGCTATTGAAGAAACTGGATACTAAATAGACAATCTAAGGTCACATCTCAAGAAACCAGAGAAACAAGAACGAACCAAACCCAAACCCAACAAAAGAAAGAAAATAACCACAATCAGGGCAGAACTAAATAAAACTGAAAAAAAAAAAAATCAAAAGATAAATGAAGGCCGGGCGCGGTGGCTCATGCCTGTAATCCCGGCACTTTGGGAGGCAGAGGCAGGCGGATCATGAGGTCAGGAGATCGAGACCATCCTGGCTAATACGATGAAACCATGTCTCTACTAAAAATACAAAAAAAAAAAAAAAGTAGCCGGGCATGGTGTTGGGCGCCTGTGGTCCCGGCTACTTGGGAGGCTGAGGCAGAAGAATGGCGTGAACCTGGGAGGCAGAGCTTGCGGTGGGAAGAGATCGTGCCATTGCACTCCAGCCTAGGTGACAGAGCGAGACTCTGTCTTGAAAAAAAAAAAAAAAAGATAAATGAAACAAAAAGCTGGTTCTTTGAAAAGATAAGTAAAATTAATAGAACATTAGCAAGATTAACCAAGAAGAGATAAAAATCCAAATAAGTGCAATCAGAAATGAAAAAGGAGATATTACAACTGACACCACAAAAATGCAAAAGATTATTAAAGGCTACTATGAACACCTTTACATACATAAACTAGAAAATCTAGGGGAAATGGATAAATGCCTGGAAAAATACAACCCTCCTAGATTTAATCAGGAAGAATTAGAAACCCTGAAGAGACCAATAACAAGCAACAAGATTGATGGTAATTAAACAATTACCAACAACAAAAAAGGACAGAACCAGATGAATTCACAGCTGAATTCTACCAGACATTCAAAGAAGAATTGATATCAATTCTATTGACAATATTTCACAAGATACAGAAAGAGGGAATTTTCTAAGTCATTCTATGAAGCCAATATCACCCCAATACCAAAACCAGAAAATAACATAACCAAATAAGGAAACTACAGACCAATATTCTTGATGAATGTAGATACAAAAATTCTTAACAAAATATTGGCTAACTTAATTCAACAGAATATCAAAAAGATAATCCACCACAATCATGAAGGTTTTATACCAGAAACGCAGGGATTGTTTAACATATGCAAGCCAATAAATGTGATACACCACATCAACAGAATTAAAAACAAAAATCACATAATTATCTCAATAGATGCAGAAAAATCATTTGACAAAATTTAGCATCATTTTATAATGAAACCTTCAGCAAAACTGGCATACAAGGGACATACCTCAATGTAATAAAAGCCATTTATGACAACCACACACTCAACATAATACTGAATGAGAAAAAGTTGAAAACATTCTTCAAGAACTGGAACAAGACAAGGATGTCTACTCTCACCATTTCTCTTTAACATAGTACTGGAAGTCCTAGCCAGAGCAATCAGACAGGAAGAAGGAATAAAAGGTATCCAAAGCAGCAATGAGAAAGTTAAGATGTTGCTGTTTGCTGATGATATGGTCAGATACCTAGAGAACCCTAAAGACTCTTCCAAAAAGCTTCTAGAAGTGATAAATGAATTCAATGAAGTTTCAGGATACAAAATTAATGTACACAAATTAGTAGCTCTGCTATATACCAACAGCGACCAAACTGAGAATCAAATCAAGAATGCGACACTTTTTATAATAGTTGCAAAAAAAAAAAAACTTAGAAATATACCTAAACAAAAACATGAAATACCTTACAAGAAAAATTACAAAACCCTGCTGAGAGAAATCATAGATGACACAAACAAATGACAACACATCCCATTCTCATGGATGGGTAGAATCAATATTGTGAAAATGACTATACTGCCAAAAGCAATATAAAAATTCAGTGCAGCTCCCATGAAAATATCAACATCATTCTTCACAGAACTAGAACAATCATAAAATTCATATAGAACCAAAAAGGATTCTAAGACTTGGTCACTTTGTTTTTGAATGTGGAGCTGCTGAACTCATTCAGAAGCCATTTGCTGCCTATCAGGACTTTCTGAAGAAATTCTTTTGCCTCTGCCTACCCTCTGGCACCCTCCCATGAAGGCACAGGGGACCCAGAGCTAAAGCATTACCGGGCCATCTCCAAAACACCCCGTGTGTGTGTGTGTGTGTGTGTGTGTGTGTGTGTGTGTGTGTGTGCACTTTGCAGCCCCTGAGGTGGAGAGGCAGTGTCTGGATCACTGTGAATGCATTGCCCCATTGGTCAGTTGGGGACACTGTTACAAATCCATTGAAGTCCTGGTAAAACTCTCAGAGTAACAGGCCTCTTCCGTTCTGCCCTGCTCACTTCCATGGTGAGTTACCAGCCTGGGCAACACAGCAAGACCCCATCTCTACAAAAAAATTTTTTTAAAGTAATTAACACTTTAAATTTTTTCCTAAAGATTTAACATGATTTTTCCCTCCTATGTAAAGTTTACTGGAGAGACTTGAATTAATTACTTAAATTCACGTTAATATGATTTTTTTTTAAATCCAGGTCACATTTTAACAAAGTTTATTATGGAACAAATGAAATTTGAACTCTAAAATGATACTCCTTGGCTTCCTCAAGTCACAATGAACTTTATATTTTCTTTGTCCTTAAAGACTAAGATAGTTATTTTATTTTAGCAGAATAACAGAGATTACCACTCCTGCAGGCCCCCACAGCTGTGCCAATGGGGCTGTCTTTCTGACCTAGCTGTGTTAGCATTGATTGAGAAATGCAGGCTCCCAAATTTTAAATTGTCTTTATTAAAAACACAAACTACAGGAAATGGGTTAAGAGTATATGCATTTCATCAAACACATATAGGGAAAAAAATCCTTCATTTTAGAGTTAAATAACTCAGCTTTGTATAGTAGAGTTAGCTCTCCAGTATCTAACAATCTCAAAATCATCTCTGAAAACTGGTAACTATGCTTCCATTTTTAATTTTGTCCTAAATATCAGATGTCTTTGATGTAAGGGTAGGGAATGGAGAAATATTTTCAATTGTGTATTTGTATTACAAAGAACTTGAAATTTACTTTCTTAGTTGATTATATTAAATGATGTATATATTATATGTGGTTTATAAGCTCAACACTGGCCATTTTTTTAGTTTTATTGTTAAATGGTATTTTTCTAGGTTTAATTATAATAGATTTGGCTTTTTCTGGATAGCATAAGGATCACTCAACTATATATATATAAGAAACAAGAGTTCTATTTTAGCAGAAAAGCATTTTATATTATTTATTGAATCCGTAAGTTTGTTTTTGTCAAAAACATTCCACATTATTTCTGCTCCTTTTTATTTGTATAGTTTGTTATTTAAAGAAATGGTAGTCCTTCCTGTTCTTAATACAATAAAATTGGAATAATGCACATAAAAAAAAAAGAACCAAAAAGGAACTCACATCGTGAAAGCAAGACTGAACAAAAAGAACAATCTGGAGGCATCATATTGCCTGACAGCAAACTATACTATAAAGCCATAGTCACCAAAACAGCACTGTACTGTTACAAAAATAGGCACACAGACCAATAGAACAGAATAGAGAACTCAGAAATAAACCCAAATACTTACAGTAAACTGATTTTTGACAAAGCAAACAAAAACATAAAGTGCGGAAAGGACACCCTATTCAACAAATAATGCTGGGATAATTGGCAAGCCACATGTAGAAGAATAAAACTGAAAACTCATCTCTCACCTTATACAAAAATCAACTCAAGAGGGACAAAAGACATAAATCTAAGACGTGAAACTATAAAAATTCTAGAAGATTACATTGAAAAAATTTGTCTAGACATTGGCTTACTCAAAGACTTTATGACCAAGAACCTAAAAGAAAATGCAACAAAAACAAAGATAAGTAGATGGGGCTTAATTAAACTGAACACCTTCTGAAAAGCAAAATAAATAATCAGCCGAGTTAACAGATAACCCACAGAGCGAGAGAAAATCTTCACAATCTATACATCTGACAAAAGACTAGTATCTATACATCTGACAAAAGACTAATATCCAGAATCTACAGAAAACTCATACGAATCAGCAAAAAAAAAAAAAATTCCATGAAAAAGTGGGCTAAGAACATAAACAGACAATTCTCAAAAGAAGATATACAAATGGCCAACAGGCATATGGAAACATGCTCAATATACCTAATTATCAGAGAAATGCAAATCAAAACCACAATGTGATACCACCTCACTCCTGCAATAATGACCATAATCAAAAAATCAAAAAAATAGGACATGTTGCCAGGGATGTGGTGAAAAAGGAATGATTTTACACTTTTGGTGTGAATGTAAACTAGCCCAACCACTATGAAAAACAGTGTGAAAATTTTTTAAAGAAATTAAAGTAGATCTACTGTTTGATCCAGCAATCCCACTACTAGGTATCCATCCAGAGGAAAAGAAGTCATTATATGAAAAAAGATACTTACACACACATGTTTATTGTCTATGTGCCTATTTGTATATCAGCACCATGCTGTTTTGGTGACAATAGCCTTATAGTCAATATAGACAATAGCCTTATAGTTTGAAGTAAGGTAATGTGATGCCTCCAGATTTGTTCTTTTTGCTTAGTCTTGCTTTGGCTACGTGGGCTCTAAGAGAATACAATTTTGTTATTTTCAATCACATGGCTAAACCTGGCAGACAGTATATTAGCTGAAATTAGCCAGGCACAGAAGGATAAATATCTCACGATTTCACTTAGACATAGATTCTAAATAACTTAATCTCATTGAAGTAGAGAGTAACATGGTGACAACCAGATGCTAAGATATTTAGAAAAAAGGGGTTGGAAAGTTATCTGTTGAAGAATACATAATTATAGTTTGTTAGGAGGAATGAGTTTAAGAGATTTATTTTGCAGGCTGGTGACTTTAATTCATAATAATGTATTTTTGAAAAATGTGAAGACAAGATTCTCTCACTAGAAAAATGTTAACTATGTGAGGTAAAGCAATTAAGAATTAAGCATTTGACAATGTATACATACTTCAAAACATGTTTGGCCAGGCATAGTGGCTCACATCTCTAATCCCAGCACTTTGGGAGGCTGAGGCGGGTGAATCACGAGGTCTAGAGATCAAGGCCAGCCTGGCCAACATGGTGAAACCCCATCTCTATTAAAATGAAAAAAATTAGCTGGGCGTGGTGGCACACGCCTGTAGTCCCAGCTACTTGGGAGGCTGAGGCAGAAGAATTGCTTGAACCTGGGAGGTGGAGGTTGCTGTGAGCCGAGATCGCACCACTGTACTCCAGCCTGGCAACAGAATGAGACTCTGTCTCAAGAAAAATAAAAATAAAATAAAATAGAAAAATTATGTTTTACCAAATAAATACACATTTTATCTGTTATGTTAAAAATATATTTTTAAACATTATAAGAGGATAACAATGTTTCAAATACTGTGTTTTTGTCATAAACTTTGTTGAATGATACCAAAAATATATAATTTTTGTGCTGTTTTTGTCACTTAATTTGTCAGTCATAAGCATAAGAACTTTGATAACTTAACAGGATGTTCTGGACCCAGCACAGTACATGGGAGAAGCCAATGTACTTTAGGGCTTTTACTTAAAGCTTGGGAAACCTGGAATTTCTGGTGCAGATTGTAATAATATGAAAAACACTAAAAGGTCAGGTGTTGCTTATGGTTCCATGACTACCCACACAGTAAACAAGTTCACTTACAAATTAACAGAAAATATTTTAATCCAAAAGCTGCCATGATCCCAAAATTTTTCCAGAGAAAATGACAAGAGAGTTGGCTACAGTTAGGTGACTAAGAATGAACACTGTAGACTGAACTTTACACCCCCTAAAAATTTTACATAGAATAAGAGAAAAATTTCTCCAAATTGTAACATCAACATGGAAAAAAATATTATTCCAAATTTCAAACCCACAGAGTTCCTTTTATTATTTTGCAACACTTCACATTTACACATAAAATTAAAAACAAAAAACTGCATGGAAACATAAGATGTGCTATAAGTGTATCATAAAATATTAAATTTAAAATTCTTCACTCACCATTAACTCTTAACAATTTCTAAGATATATTTTCTAGCAAATTTTATATATGCCACAATTTGTATAAGAAACTAATAAAATTTTCCTTTTACACACATAGGAAAACAATGCTAACTGATTTCATCTTCTCATCTGTCGACAGTGTATGCCTATTATGTTAATTAACTGATCTGAAAGTTATATTAATAAACTCCCCAGTTAAAACGAATTTTTTAGTGCATTAAAAAATACCAACTTTCTCATCAGAACCTACAAAGTACCACGTGAAATGACATGGCATGAAGACAACAGTGAGTAAACTGTAATCATAACACAGAGAAAGGAGAAGGGCTGTAATGCATACGTAGTTGGAATACAATAAAATGACAAAACTGAAGATAATTAGAATATAACAGAAGCAGAATTTGTTTAAATTCAGCAAAATTCAGCTTTGCAGCCTGTAATAAATGTTCTCTTCACATGAAGAGTTAATGTTATTTCTTCACAATTCATATTTTCCATCTCTGACTTGAAGTTACAAACTAACTCCAGCAGAAACATTTACGGCTTATTATGGAGCATCTGTTATACAGCAAGCACTTTCATGTTTTTTGCTACATTTATATTTTTAAAAATCCTCATGACTTATAAAGCCTGTACTTACCTGAACAAATTGGTTCAATACATACATTTACTTGTGTCAATTATAAACATGAAAGAAACAATAACTAAAGAATAGTAGGCTTGGCCAGGCGCGGTGGCTCATGCCTGTAATCCTAGCACTTTGGGATGCTAAGGTGGGTGGATTGCCTGAGGTCAAGAGTTTGAGACCGGCCTGTCCAACGTGGTGAAATCCCATCTCTACTAAAAATATAAAAAGTTAGCCAGGTGTGGTGGCACATGCCTGTGATCCCAGCTATTTGGGAGGCTGAGGCAGGAGAATCACTTGAATCTGGGAGGCGGAGGTTGCAGTGAGCTGAGATCACGCCATTGCACTCCAGCCTGGGCAGCAAGAGTGAAACTCCGTCTCACAAAAAAAAAAAAAAAAGACAAAAGAAAAAAAGAATAGTACGCTTATATAGGGTTCTGCAATTAAATGGAATATTCTAACTAAAAACATAATACACTAATTTTGGAATTACATCTAAGAATTATTTTGTGTGCACTACTAGATTTTATTAAAATCATTCCCTTAATCCCTTATGAGCTCATATAATGAGTACTTTATATACCATATAACAAAGAAATTATAACATATAAGATAATTATGAGTCTAGCATGAGTACCAGGCAAGTAAAAAAAAAATTGCATGGGGAGATTCTGAACCCTAAGCCTTAATATTTTACAGTAATGAATTCAACAGAAAGCAGAGATCATAGATTTGTTTCCAGTATTTTTGAAGTTTTTAGTTTTCTAATAAATTAGTCAGCTTATTAAAATAATGCTTTGTTTCAATATTGCTTTTTACTCTGAAAATAAGTACAAACTCATAATTACACACACACTTACTTCATAATTTACTTTCACCTAACAGTTATCTTTATAGTAATATATGTATATGTTTGTGTAAATAAAAATTAAAAGTCTCTGTTTCCAGGAAGAGAGGGCACATGTTCATAGAAAAATATAATAAAAACTTAAAAAATATTTAGGACTCAGAAATGTATAAATTTTATGTATATGTCTTTGTAATTTTTATGACCTAAAATGACCTGGTAGTCACTAACAGTTTAATTGTACATTTTAATATAACTAGAAGTGTACAACTGGATTGTTTGATATACAAAGGATAAATGCTAGAGGTGATGGATACCTGATTCACCCAGATGTGATTATTACAGATTGTGTGCCTGTGTTAAAACATAACATAGGACAAGCACGGTGGCTCACCCCTGTAATCCCAGCACTTTGGGAGGCCGAGGCATGTGGATCACCTGAGGTCAGGAGTTCGAGACCAGCCTGGCCAACATGATGAAACCTCATCTCTAGTAAAAATACAAAAAAATTAGCCGGGCGTGGTGGCACATGACTGTAGTCCCAGCTACTTGGGAGACTGAGGCAGGAGAATCACTTGAACCCCAGAGGTGTAGGTTGCAGTGAGCCGAGATCATGCCACTGCACTCCAGCCTGGGTGACAGAGTGAAAAACAAAAACTAAAACTAAAAAACATAACATATATGGCATAAATATATGCACATACCATGTACCCACAAAAATTAAGAAATATAAATTTAAATAAAAAGAAAAGAAATAAAAATTTAAGTGATGGGGACAATGTTCTTTAACTTATTTGCAGTTTAAAGCCACTGGCAAAAGAGATTACTGGAGATATTATTCCACTATTTTACCAAATCACATACTGTTACTATCTTTTACCTATCTTGAGTAAGGTGGAATAGGTGAATGTTAGTGGCATAATAACACTTTATTGAATGCACAATAGTCTTAACATGTTAAAAAATGTACAATTAAAAAATTAAGTTCACACATAATCTAAAAATTTTTAAATGTACTGCATTTTACTGCATAAAAGTACAATCAGTAAACTGGTAATTTAATTGCTTTTTTTTTTTTTTTTTTTTTTTTGAGATGGAGTCTTGCTCTGTCACCCAGGCTGGAATGCAGTGGCACGATCTTGGTTAACTGCAGCCTCTGCCTCCCAGGTTCCAGTGATTCTCCTGCCTCAGCATCCCCAGAACCTGGGATTACAGGCACACACCACCATGCCTGGCTAATTTTTGTATTTTTAACAGAGGCAGGGTTTCACCATGTTGGCCAGGCGTGTCTCGAACTCCTGACCTCAGATGATCCACCCACACTGGCCTCCCAAAGTGTTGGGATTACAGGTATGAGCCACGATGCCCAGCCCCTTTAATTTAAACTAAAATTAAAAATGCTTTTCTCTCACTATAACGCAGAATATTACTCTGAACACCTACCTCATCACTCAGTATTATAAGTTAACCACCAAAAGCCTACTTAGATTTTCATTATAAATCTTACGTTTTAGTGCCCTTACTCTTCTATAGAAAAAAATCAGTGTTCACCTAATAAAGAATGTCATATCTCCGACACAGCAACAATTCATTACATGCTTTCACATGTGAATACAATAGGAATGAAAAAACAGAATAATGTAATTTGAGAGTTGAATTCATCATTATCTACTTTTCAAATAATCTGCAATCTTTTTAAAAGTATACTTTGAATGTAATTATAACTCTCCTAAAAATCTTCTACTCCTTTTTTTTTTTTTTTTTTTTTTTTTTTTTTGAGATGGAGTTTTGCTCCTGTTGCCCAGGCTGGAGTGCAATGGCGTGATCTTGGCTCACCACAACCTCTTCCTTCCGGGTTCAAGCAATTCTCCTGCCTCAGCCTCCCAAGTAGCTGGGATTACAGGCATGCGCCACCACACCCGGCTAATTTTGTTTTTCGAAGTTGATCAGGCTGGTCTCAAACTCCTGACCTCAGGTCGGCCTCCCAAAGTGCTGGGATTACAGGCGTGAGCCACTGCATCCGGCCTTCCTCCTTTTACAGTTATATACAAATAATATAACAACTTGAGTTATATTTTCTATACTGAACACTCTGATTTAGTGTAATATCTAAAGTGTCAGTAACTTATTTCTACTGTAAATTCTGATATTTACATAGACTGTGAATTAAATATTTTTCATACTTCATCTGCAAAAATATATTTTAGTGTAAATTCTCTGCTATTTTCTAGGCTATAGTTTTTTAAAAAATGTGTTTCCAAATATATTACATTTGCAAGATTCTTGTCCAATATAAATTATCTGATTTTGAACAAAGTTTGAGCAACTGCTTCAGGGTTTTCCTCTAGTATAAGATGTGTACAATAAGATTTGTGATACAAGTAAAGGTACTACAACCATCCTTATATTTGTAATATTTGTCTTCAGCATAAACATGCTTTTTACTTTAAAGGGTTATAGTTTCTGAAAGATCTTTTGGCAGTAATTGCATTTATAATGCTCCTAATTAAGTAAAAATTCTGATGTTGAGTAAGATGTGAGCAGATATCAATGACATTTTTATATTCTTTATATTTGTACAATCTTTCTCAAGTATAAATGTTTTCCTGTGCAATAAGGTGTGGATATTGCTTCACAGTTTTGCCACATTCTTTACTTATAAAGTTTTCTCCAGTATAAATTATCTTATCTATAATCAAGTGTGACAACCACTTGAAGGTTTTGTCACATTCTTCACATTTTTTAAATTTATTTTTAATTTTTTTTTAGACAGAGTCTTGCTCTGTAGCCCAGGCTGGAGTGCAGTGGCGTGGTCTCGGCTCACTGCAAGCTCTGCCTCCCAGGTTCACGCCATTCTCCTGCCTCAACCTCCCAAGTAGCTGGGACTACAGGCGCCTGCCACCACACCCAGCTAACTTTTTGTATTTTTGGTAGAGACGGGGTTTCACCGTGTTAGCTAGGATGGTCTCTATCTCCTGAGCTCGTGATCTGCCCGCCTCGGCCTCCCAAAGTGCTGGGATTACAGGTGTGAGCCAGCGTGCCCGGCCACACATTCTTCACATTTTAAAGGTTTTTCACCAGGATGATTTTTTGTATATTCAGAAAAGTTGGAGGTGTTGCCAAAATCATTGTCATATCTTTTAGGTTTGTAGAGTTTCTCATCAGTATGAATTTTTTTATGTCTAGTAAGGTTTGAGGACCAGTTAAAAGCTTTGCCACATTTGTCACATTTGTAGGGTTTTTCTCCTGTATGAATTTTCTTATGATCAGCAAGAGTTGCAGCCTAGTTAAAAACATTGCCACATTCATCACATTTGCAAGATTTCTCTCCAGTATTAATTGCTTTATGATTAGTAAAGGTTGAGAATACACTAAAGCTTTTGCCACATTCTTCACATTTGTAGATATTCTTTCTAGTATGAACTATCTTATGTCAGGTAAGGTAGGAGGGCCCATTAAAACCTTTGCCACATTCTTCACATTTATAGGGTTTCTCTCCTGTATGATTTCTCATGTGTTCAGTAAGGTTTGAGGACTGGGTAAGAGCTTTGCATCATTCTTCATATTGTAGGATTTCTCTCCAGTATGAATTCTTTTATGTTTAATAAGGTTTGCAAACTGGTTAAAAGCTTTGCCACATTCTTCACACTTGCAGGATTTCTTTCCAATATGAGTTTTCTTATGTTTAGTAAGGTGTGAAAACTGGTTAAAACCTTTGCCACATTCTTTACATTTGTAGGGTTTCTCTCCAGTATGAATTATCTTACAGTTAGTAAGGGTTGAGAACTGGTTAAAGGCTTTGTGACATTCATCACATTTGAAGGGTTTCTCTCCAGTATGAATTATCTTAAGTTTACTAAGGATTGAGAATACGCTAAAATCTTTGCCACATATTTAACATTTGTAGGATTTCTCTTTAGTGTGAATTTTCTTATGTCTGATAAAGGTTGAGGACTGGTTAAAGGCTTTGCCACATTCTTCTCATTTGTAGGGTTTCTGTTCTGTATGAATTCTTTCATGTTTAATAAGCTGTGATAACCAGTTAAAAACTTTACCACATGCCTCACATTTGTAGGAATTATCTCTAGTATGAATGCTTTTATGTCGTGTTAGGTGTGAAAACATGCAAAATGATTTGCCACATTCTTTACATTTGAAAGGTTTCTTGTCAGGATGTCTTATGATGATTTGAATTTAAAAATATATGAAAGACTTTCATATATTTATCACATTGAAATATTCTGCTCTGAGTAGTTGTCAAACATTTGTTAAGTTCATTATAACCTCTTTTGTGCACCTTATACTCATCCACACTTTTACAATTCATTCTTTACTGTAAATTTTTATGTCCACATTTTCCATATCTTCTCAGTATCACTTTTTGGAAAGAAGCCTTTATGCCTTGCTCTGGCCAAAGATCTTGGGCATAATGAGAATACTTAACTGAAAGAAATAAAAATAAAATATTTCTTCACTTGCTAGAGTCAGATGAATATACTTTACAAATCTAATGTACAGGCTGAGTATGGTGGCTCATGCCTGTAATCACAGCACTCTGGGAGGCCGAGGTGAGTGAATGACTTGAGGTCAGGAGTTTGAGACCAGCCTGGCCAACATGGTGAAACCCCATCTCTACTAAAAATAAAAAAATTAGCTGGGCATGGTGGTGGGCACCTATAATCCCAGCTACTCAGGAGGGTGAGGCAGGAGAATTGCTTGAACCCAGGAGGCAGAGGTTGCAGTGAGCCAAGATTGTGCCACTGTGCTCCAGCCTGGGCAGCAGAGCAAGACTCTGTCTCAAAAAATAAAATAAAATAAGTTAAATGGAAGAAATGTATAGAACAAAAAAAGGGGTGGGGAAAGATGAAGCACATAGATAATCCTGGTAAACAGCTGTGATTAATAAAATTATCCATCTTTTGTGTTCTCCAGGAACAGTTTACAGAAAAAAACACCCTTCCCATTTTGACTTAGACAGTGTAAGTACTCTCTTGTCTTACTTATCACATAGTCAAACATGAACTCTCCACATCTTCTTTTTCTCATTAAGAAATCAGTTGGATTTGCCTTCAGTGGTCAGAATAAAATACTTGTTAATCAAAGTTTATCTCCTTCCCGCAAGCTTCTGAACTTTGAGCTACCCTCAGTCTGAGCCAACACAGAGCCCCATTTTATGTCCCTTCTTTAAGAACATGCTGAGTTCAGGGTAAAAAATGTTCTGATCTAAAATCTAATTATTTTCACCCTCCATTTGCCATCCCCCTCCCACCTCCATTTTATTTTATTTTATTTTATTTTATTTTATTTTATTTTATTTTATTTTATTTTATTTATTTTATTTTTTTAGACAAGGAGTCTCACTCTGTCGCCCAGGCTGGAGTGCAGTGGCGCGATCCCAGCTCACTGCAAGCTCCGCCTCCCAGGTTCACGCCATTCTCCTGCCTCAGCCTCCCTAGTAGCTGGGACTATAGGCGCCCGCCACCACGCCCTGCTAATTTTTTGTATTTTTAGTAGAGATGGGGTTTCACTGTGTTAGCCAGGATGGTCTCGATCTCCTGACCTTGTGATCCGCCCGCCTCAGCCTCCCAAAGTGCTGGGATTACAGGCGTGAGCCACCACGCCCGGCCTATGCTTTCTTTTAAATGATAATGTTGCAGTCATTGGCAAACCTGTTCTCATCTCTTCCTCCCCACATCCTTTCCAGCCTCTGGTAACCACCATTTTACTCTACTTCCATGAGATCAGCTTTAAATTTTACATAAAAATGATATCATGTGGGGTTTGTCTTTCTATGCTTGGCATATTTTACTTAACATAATGTCCTCCAGGTAAATCGACGTTGCTGTAAATGACAGATTATTATTCTGTTTTAGGAAAAACAGTATGTAGATTCTTCCAAAAATTAAAAATAGAACTACTCTATGATTCAGCAATTTCAATACTGGGTATATATCAAAAGGAAATAAAATCAGTATGTCAAAGAGGCAACATTACTACCATGTTTATTGCAGCACTAATCGTAATAGCCAAACGATTACTTTACTTAAGAATTTTTAAATCTCTTTTTGATACATTATACTTCTAAACTTTTAAAGGATTTAAAGGTTTTCAGTTTTAGAAACTATTTAATCACCAATTCTTTAAATATTTCTTTTTTATATGGTCTAGTAAAGCAATTAGATTTTCATTTCTTCTCAATCCAATCTTCATATATGTATATATTTCATTCGCTATTAATTTGCCTTCTGTAAAATATGTAACTACATCAATTTTGGTTAGTATTATATTTTATTGGCCTCTCATCACCTCAGTGTATTTTAACATGTAACCCATTTGTTGTACATTATTGTTTCACCACATTTGTAATAGCTTACTTTCAATTTGCTTTTTTTTTCAGATATGACTTGAGAAGCTTATGGTTTTTTTTCTTTGCCCATTACTTTGGTTTTCTGTTTTTTCATTGTATTGAAAAACATTTAAACATAAGCCAAATATCTGATGTTTCTGTACCATATAATTTCTTTTGACCCTTCATCTTGGTAGTTTATCTAATTGTGTGCAACAAAATGTATAACTTAGTTTTCACATATGGAAGATATCATACTTGGAATATCTCCAGTCTGTGTGTTTCTTTGCTGATTCCATTTGCCTTGCTGGAAGTTGAACCCACATGAATCTGACATTCTTGTGATTAGTCCTGTCTGAATAGAGCACGTGCTTCTTAGGTTGACTACTCCTCTGGATTATTTCCTTCATTTATTCTTGGTCCTGGGAATTTCTCATATTTTTCTTCAACTATATTTAGCATAATATGGATTGTTTTAACTTCTTGACAATTTTAATTATCTGTATTAAATGTTTTATATACATTATTTTCCTGAAAAGCATAAATAGCAACAGTTGCATACATTAGTAAAATGTCTCATAGATTGTCTATGACATAAAACATCATCTTGTGCTAAATCTCAAGTTTCTTCATGTAGAAGACCTCCTTCCTAATACACCATATTGTAATAATTTGTGAAGTGTGATTACTTTTTACTACTATGTATGTATTACATATGTATTATGCACAAATTTCAGAAACACTCCAATGAATATATAGCCAGAATTAGTTTTATATCATATAAAGCTAATATGGGTTAAATCATTTATGTTGATTCAGATTTTTTCTATAATTACCATTATTTCTCATTAGCACTTCCCTGATATCAAAAACATAATGCAGATTTAGATTTTTTATTTAATCCAGAAGACGTTGAAAATGGTTCTAAATGGAGTTTACATGTGGCTAGATAATACTTGTTAATTACCTTCAACTTTTTAAATACATTTATTGAGGTATAATTGACAAACTAAAAGTGTATATATTTAGGATTTAGAATATGATGTTTTGAGACATGTATACATTTTTTAATTACCTTGGTTAAGCTAGTTAACATATTTATCACTTTACATAGTTACTTTATGTGTCTGTGTGTGAGTGGGTATGTGTGGTGAGATTACTTGAGATTTGATTTTGAAAAAATTTTAAGTATACAGTATTATTAACTATCGTCACCAGTCTATATGTTACATTCCCATCATTTATGTATTTTATAGCTGAAAGTATGTATCTTTTGACTGATACCTTGTCATTTCCTCCCACATCCTAGCCCATAGTAATTATTATTCTTCTGTTCCTATGACTCTGAGTTATTAAAGATTTCACATAAATACGAAATCATGCGGTACTTGTCTTTTTGTATCTGGCTTATTTCACTTAGCATAATATCTTCATGGTTCTTCAATGTTGTTGAAAATGGCAGAATTTTCATCTTCATTAAAGATAAATTACATATACATATATTTATCACAGTTTCTTTATATATTCATCTATATATGCTAAGTAGTAGCCTCTCTAATTTATCAAATTATCTTTTCTATATTATCATTCAAATATAATATTGTTTTGCATTTATTATTAAAATTAATTTCCTGTCTTTAAAAAATTTTCATAAAATTTATGGGGTCAATTCAATCTGCCCTCTTGATAAAAGCCAGAGTTACATGTCAGTTTTACTAATTTGGATTAGATTGAGATTTTTATTGCCTCAAATAATAAGTATAAGCATTAAGGATAAAAATACAATTATATTCTTCATCTTACAACAAAGAAAACTTTGGGTTATTTATTGGACAAAAGACTTATTCTATATTATTATTTCTATTTTTGTGTTACCTAAACATTTATTACACATAGAATACCACAAAACAGGAATAAATAAATCGGTTGTTACAAATGATGAAAGTAAAATTAAGATATAAGATACACTTCCCAGAGAATGTTTGTAACAAAAATAAATGAAATATGTTTTAGGTGATGCATACTCTAATTCCCCTGATTTGAGTATTACATATTATATGCTTATATCAAACTATCACACGTACTACATAAAGATGTACAACTATTATGTGTCTGTAACAATTAAAAATAAGAAAGTATATATGAATATATATGTATATATAAATAATCATGTGACGAGTAAAGTATTAATTAAAAATATTTCCACAAAGAAAAGTTTAGGGCCTGATATCTTATGTGTCAAATTCAATGAATATTTAATAAATACTATCAATTGTTTAAACTGAAAAGAAATTTATACTTTCTAACCCACCACAATAGAGTTATTATACAATAAAATAAAGTATATAATAAAAATTTTAAAAATCCTCCAGATTGAAAAATAACAAATAAAGGTCTTTTTTTTGCAGATGATATAATTTTCTATATAAAAATATATAAGGAATTCGATAAAATATCCCTAGAACTATAAACAAGTTAATTAACGTCACTAAATGAAAGATCAGAAAACAAAATTAAATTGCAGTTATAGATAAATCAACAATGAAAATGAAATAAAGAAAAAAATATACTTATAATAGCAATAAGCAGAAATATTACAGTTTTAAAAGGAAGTACAAATACGTTACACTCTTAATTCAGAAAAATCATAGAACTGAATAAATTAACGTACATTAAATAATCAAGTTTTAAATTACCATTTTTAAGATTAGAATATCTCACAGATTGATCTACAGATTCAATAAAATCTCTCCAAATTTTTAACTATTTCTAATGGAAACTGACAAGTTCTTCCCAAAAACAAATACAGATAAGCTGGGCTTGGTGGCTCATGCCTGTAAACCCAGTGCTTTGGGAGGCTGAGGTTGGAGGATTGCTTGAGGCCTGGAGTTGAAAAACGGCCTGGGCAACATAGGAAGGTACCGTGTCTACAAATATAAAAAAATAAAATTAGCTGGATATGGCAGCGCATGCCTGTAGTCCCACCTACTTGGGAGGCTGAGGTGGTGGAATTGCTTGAGCACAGGAGTTTGAGGTAACAGTGAGCTTTGATTGATCCACCTCACTCCAGCCTGAGTGGCAGAGTGAGACTCTCTCTCTAAAAAAAGATTTAAAAAACAATACAAATGTGCACAGAATACCAAATACACAAAACAGTCTTTAAAAAGAAAAATAAAACAATTTATACTTTTTGATATAAATTCTTATTATCAAGGATAGATTAATGTAATTAATAGAATGAAGATCCAGCTGGGTGCGGTGGCTCGTGTCTGTAATCCCAGCACTTTGGGAGGGTGAGGTGGGTGGATCACTTGAGGTCGGGAGTTCGAGACCAACCCGGCCAACATGGTGAAATTCCATCTCACCTACAAATACAAAAAAATTAGCCGGGCGTGGTGGTGCATATCTGTAATCCCAGCTACTTGGGAGGCTGAGGCAAGAGAATCGCTTGAACCTGGGAGGCAGAAGTTGCAGTAAGCCAAGATCCCGCCATTGCACTCCAGCCTGGGCAACAGAGCAAACGTCTCAAAAAAAAAAAAAAAAAGAAGATCCGTTTAAAAACACGTTCATTGATGGCAAATTAACATTCACAAAAGTTCCAAAAAATTTCAATGTGGAAGAAACATCTTTTCCAAGAATTTTTCTAAGAAAATTGGCTATAAACGTTTAAAATAAGAAATCAGACCCCATCTCAAATCAAATACATACTGAAATACTTAATATGAGCTGTAAAGCTAAATGTAAGAGCTAAAATGACAAATTTCTTACAAGAAACGCAGAAGTAAATTTTTATAATCTTGTATTCAATAATGATTTATTTATTTATTTTTTACATTTAGGTTTGTTTTATTTAAGTTTAATGTTAATTCCATACTGTGTTTCAGTAAGAACAATACAGATTTTTTATCTGTGGCTCCAGTCAGATATCCAGCAGAACAAATTAGCTTCAAGTTACACATACTGAACAAAAGTGATTGAGCTAGCAGAGGGGAGGAGTGAGGGGAAGCAGGTGAGGGATGGAGAAGGAGTGGAAACAAATAATTGAACACACATGCAGGCCCTTTTCCAGACCACCTGCAACGCTAACCCGCTTCAGTGGGAGAGTAAAAGTAGGCAAGAATGAGCAGCCACGATTGTGGAACTCTTACCAGCACCATGCTTTTCAGCAACATTTCAGTAGAGTTTGAAAAACTTTTTACAGCAAAACCATTTCAAAATTCTCTCCCCAAACAACCTTTAACCATCTCAAGCTAGCACCGAGTTACTTTCAAACATTGGTATAAAATACGGTTTAAACAATTAGAAAAACTGAAAAATGATACTCTTTTGCCTCTATAGTGTGATTAACACCTCCCTCAGACGCTTGCATCACCTAGAAGCATCACCTAATGGCTTTCAAAGGTAATTTCCATTTCTAATGGTAATCTTGCCGCATCTGGCAAGGAGACAATACAGTAATGCTGAAAAAGCCTCTATGTGGTCCTGTTAGTGTCTTAAGGAACCCAAAAGGTAGGACCAGTAAAATCCGCAGAAATTCACTCTTGCCTTTGAGAACTTTTGAAAACTGTTTAAAAAAGAAACAAACAAACAAAAAACAGGGCAGGAACCTAAATTCTGAAGCCAAATGTAAAAGTCAGATTTGGTGGTTCTCAGTGACAATGGGGAGTTGCCAAGGGGTGGGATAGGGAAGAGTAGGGTGGTCAGAGATGGTTTTTCTTGTTGGCTTTTATGTCTCACTGATTTTCATCTTCCACGTCCTGCAGCGCTTCTTTATTCTGTTCTTCACCATTACCCTGCATGCCTGAAGTCCATAGTGTCCTTACAGCTTTCTTCACTCAGCGTATCCAGTTCTGCAATTGTATCATCAAAAGCTGCTTTTGCCAACCTGCAGGCACGGTCAGGGGAATTAAGAATTTCGTAGTAGAATACAGAAAAAGTGAGAGCAAGACCTAAGTGAATAGGATGCGTTGGTGGAAGTTCTGTCATTGCAGTATCACTAGCAGCTTTATAAGCCACTAGGCTGTTCTCCACAGCCTCCTTCCTGTCATTTCCTGTGGCAAATTCTGCCAGATACCTGTGGTAGTCCCCTTTCATCTTATAATAGAAAACTTTGGACTCGCCAGTGTTAGCTGCTGGAATGAGGTTTTTGTCCAGTACATCCAGAATGTCACAACAGAGTAACTTTAGCTCAGTCTCAATCATTTGCTGATATTCCCAAATCATTTTTAGCTTGTCTTCTCCTTCCTTGTTTTCTTCTTTCTGTTCAATGCTGCTGGTTATTCTCCAGGAGGCTCTTCTAGCTCCAATCACATTCTTTTTTTTTTTTTTTTTTTTTGCTTTTTAATATTTTATTTCAGGAAATATTTTTCAATTATAATTTTAAATATTTGTTCTTTTTCATTATTTTTATTTTCTTCTTTGAAGACATCAATTTTATGTATATTAGCCCTTAGGTTTCCTGTATTGTATGTCTATCATATTGTATTTGTTTCCTATTGCTGATGTTTGTAACAAAGTATCACAAGCTTAGTGGCTTAAAACAACACAAATTTGTTTTCTTATAGTTCTGGAAGTCAGAAATCTAAAATGGGTTGGCAGAGCTGTGTTCCTTCTGCAGGCTCCAGGGGAGAATCAGTTTCAATGTCTTTTCCAGTCTCTAGAAGCTGTCTGTATGACCTGACTCACGGGCCTATATCCCTAGAACCTCTCCTTCCATTGTCACCTCTCCTCTGACTCTAAACCTGCTGCCTCTAAGTACCCTGGTAATGATATTGCACCCACCTGGATAATCAAGAATAATCACTTCATCTGGACATCCTCAGTTTAACCACATCTCTAAAGTCCTTTTGCCATGCAGGGCAACTCTCACAGGCCTCAGGGTTTAGGATGTAGATATCTTTGTGGGGCCGTTATTCTGCCTATCAGGCAAATATTTCTCAAATCCTTTTTTTTGAATCATTAAAAAAATTTGTTTCATTTCCCCTCAATTTTCTTCCTTCTTTGTTCTCATTTCCTTTACTATACCTTTTATGGGTCATTTTGCTTTTGTGTTTTTCTAATTTAGTCCTCTTTTGTGAAATTATTTTTTTTCTTATTTTTTTACTGATTATTCACTTGTTCTGAGCTTTTTCTATTGCTTGTTGGTGCTGTTTTTGTCAAAGCTTTCATTCTTCTCTAATACTTAAATATTATATTACAGTTTTCATCTGTTCCATGACCTCATTTTTCTGACGAATTCTCTCTGTCTTAATTTTATTAAGGCCTCATTCAACTTTTTATTGTAATAATTTGGTATGGTGCTAGAAAGTATTGTTTGTTTTTTTTTCTTTTATTATTATTATTATTATTATTATTATTATACTTTAAGTTTTAGGGTACATGTGCACAATGTGCAGGTTTGTTACATATGTATCCATGTGCCATGTTGGTGTGCTGCACCCATTAACTCGTCATTTAGCAGCTCCAATCACATTCTTACATGCAACAGATAGGAAGTTTATTTCTTCAACTGTCAGTTCCACATCCATCCCTGCTACTTTCTTCATTGGCTACACCATTTCTTGGAAGATACTGCCAGTTCAGTTCCAGAGCACATTGTATTGCTCAGCCTGCTCGGCCAGCTTTACCTGGTATCAGATCCTCTCGATCATCCACAGCAGCAGCCGCTCCCACAGGGTCTGTGCAACCGATGGAAGCGGATAGCGTCTCTGACTCTCGCTCCGCTTCTGGGCAGCAAAAATGGCGGCACCTCAATCCGGCACTTTCCCCTGCCCACGCGGAAAACTGCTCAGCTCTATGGCAACCACTCCCTGGCAACTAATGATTTCTTAAATAACACAACAAAAAAGCATAATCAAGAAGAAACTGATAAACTTCATCAAATTGAAAAACATTTTTTTCCAAACACCAAGAAGAATATATAATCTAAGCTGCATAATGAGAGACAGTATTTCAAATTATGTATCTTCTTAGGCTCTAGTATCCGGAATACAAACAAAACCAAAACAAACTCTTGTATGTCAATAATAAAAGGACAAATTACCAATTAAAAATGGTCAAGGGACTTGAATATATGTTTTACCAAAGAAGATATACAAATTGCTAATATGAACATAAAAATATGCTCAATATATTTTGCTATTAGGAAAATAAAAATCAAATCACAATGAGATAACAATGAACACACTATATTGGCTATAACAAAGAGACAATAACAAGTGTCGACAAATGTGGAAAGTATGGAATTTCTATGCATTGCAGCTCGAAAGGCAAAATAATGTAGTCATTTGATAAAACAATTTGGCAATTCTTCAAAATTTTAAACACAGTATTGCCACATGGCTCAGAAATTTTTCTCCATATATGTATGCAAAGGAAATGAAAACCTAAGTCACACAAAGACTTGTATGTGAATGTTCATAGCAGCAAAGTTTATAAGAGCAAAGGGGAACACCATCCAAATATCCATCAGCTAGTGAAAAAATATGTGTCATATTTATGCAATAAAATTCTCAGCGATCCAAGGGAATTAAGCAATAATCCATGCTCCATTGGAAATAAACCTCAGAAATAGTAAACTAAGTGAAACAAACTAGGTTTCAAAAAGATTACATAATTTATAATTCCACATATAAGAAGAGTCCATAAAAAGCTCACTGATAGAAAATAAACTAATGGATGTCTAAGGCCTGGGTGATGGTGGAGAGTGAATGAAAACAAGATAGATTTTACTCTGAGATGATGAACAAATTTTAAAGTTAGTTGTGATTATCAATATGTAACCCTGTTAAAATATTAAAAACAGGCTGGCGCAATGGCTCATGCCTGTAATCCCAGCACTTTGGGAGGCCGAGACAGTTGGATCATTTAAGGCCAGGATTTTGAGGCCAGCCTGACCAACGTGGTGAAACCCCCATCTCTACTAAAAGTACAAACAAATTAGCCGGGCGTAGTGACGCATGCCTGTAGTCCCAGCTACTCAGGAGGCTGAGGCAGGAGAATCCCTTGAACCAGGAGGCAGAAGTTACAGTGAGCCGAGATCCCGCCACTGCACTCCAGACTGTGCGACAGAGCAAGACTCCGTCTCAAAAAAAATCAAAAATAAAAAAAAATTGATATTTACAATGAAAATGTCATTGTATTATGTAAATTAGATCCCATTAAAGCCTATCAAAAATAAACATGCCAAAAGTATTAAAATAGCTTCTGACTTTAAGAAACCCAAGAAACAGACTTTTAACACCAAAGTTATTTCTGCTGATTTAATAAATATTAAAGAAAGAAGAAGAAGATACTTTAAATATCACAAGAGGACACAAGTGCGACCAAAAACATTATAGAGGTTACATAAGCAAAAAGAAAACAGTTTGTAAGGAGTGTTTATGGATAGGAACCATCTGGTTTTACTAGACTAGAAAACTGAAGTCATTTACAGAAGACGACTCTAACTCACAGATTGTTACAAATAAGTAATGATGTCATCATAGAATGAGGAAAAATTAAAAATCAATTAATTAACTAAAAATATTTGGAGAAGCAATCTAACATAAAGTTGGTTGATGGCACCCGTCTCTACAGTTAGAGTAGCCTATTGCTAATGCAAAGGCTGCACATTCATCGCTTCTTCAAAACCAATCTCAATACCCAAATCTAATACTAATCTCTAAATTTATTACTGTAATTTATGAGAAGATATCTACCTATTTTTTATTACATAACATGGCTAATGTTCAGCATTTGAAGGTTTTTATTAAAAATAAATTTTTTATTTAAAACTCATGGCAATTAAAAATGTAAACAAAGATATAGAAATTATACAAAAATTCCTGATTACCCATCACAAGGCTCCAGCCATTATTTTGTCTTTCATTTTCAATTATTAACTTCATTTTTTTGGTAAAATGTTAAATATAAAAATCTGTATTGTTAAATTTGTAGAAATTTTGTACCTCTAACAAAAAAAAAACAATGAAAATATTATTATGATTCCTCATAAATTTTTTTTTTTGAGACAGAATCTTGCTCTGTTGCCCAGGCTGGAATGCAGTGGTGCAATCTCAGCTCACTGCAGCCTTCACCTCCCAGGTTCAAGGGATTCTCCTGCCTCAGCCTCCCGAGTAGCTGGGACGACAGGTGCACACCACCACGCCCAGCTAATTTTTTGTATTTTTAGTAGAGATGGGGTTTCACCGTGTTAGCCAGGATAGTGTTGAACTCCTGACCACGTGATCCACCCGCCTTGGCCTCTCAAAGTGCTGGGATTATAAATATCCATAATATATACACAAAAATCCATAAATATATACACAAACATATATTTAAAAATATTTTTGGCCAGGCGGTGTGAGCCACCGTGCCCGGCCAAAAATATTTTTAAATATATATCTGTGTATATATTTATGGAATACATGAGATATGTTGATACAGACATGCAATATATAATAATTACATTATGGAGAATGAAGTATCCATCCTCTCAAGCATTTATTCTTTGTATTACAAATAATCCAATTATACTCTTAGATATATTAAAATGTACAATTAAATTATTATTGACTATAGTCACCCTGTTTTGTTATACTAGGTCTTTTTCATTTGTTCTAACTACTTTTTGTATTCATAAACTATCCCCCCTTCTTCCCAACCCCCCCAACTACCCTCCCCAGCCTGTAATAACCATCCTTCTACTATCTCCATGAGTTTAATTGTTTTAATTATTAGCTTCCACAAATAATTGAGAACATGTAATGTTTGCATTTCCTTTCCTGGCTTATTTCACTTATCATAATGACCTGCAACTCATGCTGTTGCAAATTACTGGATCTCATTCTTCTTTATGGATATGTAGTATTCCATGGCGTATGTACCACATTTTCTTTATCTGGTCTTCTGTTGATGCACATTTAGGTTGATTCCATGATATTGCTATTGCGAATAATGTTGCAGTGAACACGTGTGTACGTGTGTCTTTATGATAAAATAATTTATGTTTATTTGGTTATGTACCCAATAATGAAATTGCTGGGTCAAATGGTGCTTCTGTTTGTAGTTCTTTGAGAAATCACCACAGTGCTTTCCACAATGTCTGGACTAATTTACATTCCCATCAGCAGTGTACAAGCATTCCATTTCCACCACAACTTTTGCAGCATGTTACTTTTTGTTTGTTTGTTTGTTTGTTTTTGTTTTTGAGATGGAGTCTCACTCTGTTGCCAGGCTGGAGTGCAGTGGCACAATCTTGGCTCACTGCAACCTCTGGCTTCCAGGTTCAAGCGATTCTCCTGCCTCAGCCTCCAGAGTAGCTGGGACTACAGGCGTGTGCTACCACGCCCAGCTAAATTTTGTATTTTTAGTAGAGATGGGGGTTCACCATGTTGGCCAGGATGGTCTCGAATTCCTGACCTCATGATCAGCCTGTCTCAGCCTCCCAAAGTGCTGGGATTACAGGTGTGAGCCACCATGCCTGGCAGCAGCATCTGTTACCTTTTAACTTTTTAATAATAACCTTTATAACTTGTGCGATCTAATATTTTAAATAATGTGCAAAAAAGGAAACAAAATCAGGTTATTCAGTATCAACAGTAACAAAAATTATAGCACATCTGTACAACTTGACATCAAAGAATTGTTACATTGCATGGTAGTTGTGAAAACATACATGTAGATAAAATATTTAAAAAAGGAAAGGGGCTCAAGATGGTAAACTAGTGACATTGGATGCCAGTTCTCCTTAGAAAGAACAATAAATATTGTGAACTGGTAATTATACCTCAAATAGAATATCAAGGAAAGAACACTAGAACCTAATTGAGAACTCACAGAGAAAACCTGAGGAACCGAAGGAAAAGGAAGCAAGAGGCCAACTCAGCAGAGACCTGCTAGGAACCTGGAGGGGCTCAGCATTGCTGAGGACAGGTAAGTGGGAAATGTTTCCACAGCCTACATTTCTCCTGTGGACTGCCACAGTCTGAACTGTGGGAGAGATCCTTTGTTCTCATGAACCCTGACACTAACATGGCTGTTGACTTCAAGAAATCCTGAGAGCATAGCACCAGACTGGGGACTCATACCGTTCTACTCACTTTCCACCAGGATACAAGTGGTTGTGTCAGGATGCCACTGGGAAAATGCAGGTATCAGGGGACTGACTCCAGCCCTGTGAACCTCAGTTCCCCTATCTCTGCATCTCAGGAGCTGCCGCTGACATTGGCCAGTGCCAGCTTGAAGGGCTGCAGTGGCACAGAGCTGGCTGGACCCAGGAATGACGCAGTTCCCCAGAAGTTTGGCCCTTACAGAGTGCTGCTCCTGGGAAAGAGGAGAGTTCAGTGAACCAAGAAGGCAAAACCGGGACAAAAGACAATCAAAGCATTCTCCTTTAAGAGTCCAAGAGCTGCCTGCTTGGGGACTGTGAAAAGTAACTTTGCTCTCAACAGGTGCAAAAACTGTCCTCACACTGCAAATGAAGAGTGAAATGTCCTCCCACCAACTGCACGGCCTCTGTGCAATGGCTCAAGCACAGAGAATGAGACCCCTCTTTTCCCTTCGCTCACCACTGCAGGCACAGCCTCTGCTACTGCCACAGGAAGTTGGGGTAGGTGAGTGGTGACTGCAACCTGACAGGCAGCATGGACTTCAAGCCTAGGCTTAAAAAAAGGGCAATGGGCCAGACACAGTGGCTCATGCCTGTAATCCCAGCACTTTGGGAGGCTGAGGCGGGTGGATCACTTGAGGTCAGGAGTTCGAGACCAGCCTGGCCAATACGGTGAAACTCCGTCAATACTAAAAATACAAAAATTAGCTGGGCGTGGTGGCAGGCACCTGTAATCCCAGCTACTCAGGAGACTAAGGCAAGATAATTGCTTGAACCCTGGAGGCGGAGGTTGCAGTGAACTGAGAACACGTCACTGCACTCCAGGCTGGGCATCACAGCGAGACTCTGTCTCAAAAAATAAAAATAAAAAAATAAGTTAACTAATGAGCTCCCTTCCAAACCAACAGAATCACATTTTCTTACAGTGAGATCTGGAGTAACAAATAATTTATATGCACATGAAAGCTTGAGAGGCAATGCTTAGCTAAGTGGCTCTCACCCCAAACTTCCATTTAAGAGCACCTGGCCAGTTTGAAGAAATGCTGATTCTACCTATTGTTCTGGGTGGAATCATTCATGTGGTTCTAATTAATTGCCCCATGTGATTCCAAGGTGAGGCCAGGGTAAAGCACACGGGCTCCCAAATCCTTTCAGGAGAGTTGAAAAGCTTTAAGCTTTTTCCCTGAAGGGAGATCACAGACGCTGCTCTGCTTGTGTTTGGTAGGGGGCTAGTCAGTTTGGCCCATATTCCCATTGCTGTAACAGAAATCACTGGAGTCTGTGGCAAGGAAGAGTACTAGAGGGCAGAAAAATGAGAAAGTCACAATTTCATCTTTATATAGCAGGTCATTATTTTTGAATTCTACAACAAAGTCCAGGAGGAGAGAACATTTTCTGCACTTTAAGGTCCTTCTGCTTGTGGGTGTGGTGGTACCAAGTACAAAGTTTTTCCTGATGCCTTTAAAGACACATTCTCAAGATGAAGGTGAGATTTGTTCAGTTAATCTCTCCTGAGAAGGAATCAGAGAAGAGAGAAAAAATGGCTGATTCTCAGATAAGTGTGTCCCAGGTCAAAAATTGTGTCCAATTTTTCTTCTAGAATGTCATGTATCTAGAATTGCAATCATTTCCATTTCTACTTCTGATGTTTCTGCCTAACAAGATTATTTTAACTACCTTTTTCCTTTTCTTCTCATGACAGTGAAAGGACCTCTTTAAAATAATTCTCCCCTCTATATTAGAGCCTTATCTTCATTCCCTCCATCCAGGCTTCTTACATATCACAAATAATTCTCACCTTGAATTTATACTCTGAAATATTGACAGTATTCCCAGTGTTGACAGATCAGTCTGGGCAGGTGGGGATATAAAACATTCTTTTTGGGGATGATGCTGGGTCCTCAGATATCAATGAGTGAGAAAAGTACACTGTTTATGTTCCATCTGGATGCTCCATCAGCTCTATGAAGAACATAACTTTTAAGTGCACACTTAAAAAGGATGGAATTAATTGCCTGGGATAATTCAGAAGATAGGAAAAGGAATTAATTTTTTAAAATGTGCCTTCTACGATGCTAAAGAGGGAGTATTTAAATACACTATTAGAAATTACAAAACATGGGAAACATATGTGGCTTGAATTTTATATAAAACTGATTTTTTATGATTAGATTCTGATTATGGTTTATGTTTTTTGGCCAGTAATCTTCCAGAAGTCATGTTGAATCCTCCCATATGTATCAGCACCTGATACCAATTTGTCTCATTAATTTTATTCACTTGGTTAAGGTGCTCTCTAAAGGATTCCTCCACCATAAAGTTACTTTTTCTTTGAACTCTATCATTAGCAGGTATCTTGGAGAAACTTTCTGATCAATGTGCATAAACAATCACATTTAATCTGAAAGTGCCCCTTTCTTATTTGTTTCTCTTTGTTTATACCTTGCTTCAGAAAATGAAGGTTGTCATCTTTGTTTACTCATCTTATACACTGGGATAAAACCCAGGTTCTGTCACTTATTAGATGTTTTACAAAATATTTTTCTTAGCTAGAATCATTAGGATCACTGATGAGTTTGTTAGCAATGCAGAAACTCAAGTCTCATCCCAAGTCTCTTGAATTAGAATACGCATTTTAACAAAATCTCCAGTTTATTGATGTACACATTAACATATGAGAGCTACCTTCTAACTTATTGTGACGTCTCCATATGAGAACTATATACAACTTACTCTGTATGATGTAAATATAGCACTCAGAACTCTATATGCTTGTGTTTATGCCATGAATTGTATGCTGCATCATTCAGAAAACTTTAGTACCTACACTGGTTTTGTGGATCTTATTTCATTCTCGTTCCTCAAAATGAGGGAATACATTAGAGAATCTTTCTGTATTAAATAGTATCTTATTGGATAGTTCAAGTCTCTGATGTAAAACAGAGCCAACTCTCTTAACTCTCATACACCTAGAGTCAAATTAAGAATTCTGCCCATGGCCACTTGCTAAATATGTGTGTGTGTTTGTTTTTTTTAGAAACTGCTAACATTGAAGGATGTGGCCATATAATTATCTTAGAAGGAGTGGGAATGTCTGAATCCTGCTCAGTGGAATTTGTATAGGGATGTGATGTTAGAAAACTCAGAAAGCTGGTTTCCCTAGGTGAGAATAACATTTCCCCAGAATTCCTAATACACCCTAAGGTTTCTATTTGCTCCCTTTGTAGAATGGTTTTGGGAGTTTTTGCTCGCTTAAATTATTTTTAGATTAATACTTTTAAGGGAAACTTGAAGGTTTTTTGGAAAAAAGAAAGTAAATCTTCAACATGTTTTATCTTAACAGAAACCTTCCACTTTCTTGAGCTAATCTGTATCCTTCACTCTAGATTGGTAGAAATCTAGAAATTCAGTGGCATAAAATATTGTTGCCCAAATATTGAAATCCAATATTCATCACCAATTTTAAATTCAATAGTGTTGGATAGTAGAGCTAAGGGCCCAGAAATATAAAATATGTTTTAAATATTCTAAAGGTTCTGTCAGAAAACAGTACTTTGAAATTAATTTTTTAGAATGTTTTATAATATTCTCTCCTCTCTACTGAACATAATACTAGGTTGGTAATTGGAGAATCCCAGCAAGTCATGTTACTTTTTTCTAACAAAACAGGTCTTGCTGTCTCTAACCCTTATCTGATCTCCTGCCTTGAGCAAATAAAAGAGCCCTGGAATGTGAAGAGACATGGGTCAATAGTCAAATACTAAGATAGGTAAGCATGAATGAAGCAGATCACACAGACCAGAGGTACAAAGGTCAAAAAGAATGCCAGACCTTAAAATGTGATATGGGACACTCTGCTTCAATGGAAATGTTTCCTAAAAAGCCACTTTTTCCTCTTGCTCTCAAATAGGAGCATCTTCTGTCCCATACCCTTAAATTCTCTAAGGACTCTACTTCCCATTCTGTGATTTTCGTTTGAGATTACCATGAGAGGCGGAGTCTTCTTTATGGCTTATAAGGTACTGCATGATATGCCTGTTCTTCCATTGCTTTGGGAGGGGGATATAAGAATATCTTTATTTTTGAGGAACTGCATGTTAGATCATTTTTAAAGTTTTCTTTTTCCATCACGTCTGAAATGTGTGAGAGCAGTGGTGATACTAAGATTTGTTTCAGGAATCTCAGGAACATCAATGACAAACGTGGCTTGTTATTTCTCTATTTTTTCTTTCTGATTTTTGCAATCCTAACAGATTTGAAGTGATAGCTCATCATTGGTTTCATCTGCAACTGCCTGATGGTAGGTAATATTGAGCACTCTTTCATATACCTGTTGGTCATTTGTGTATATTTGTTGACAAAATATTTCGTAGTCTTCTATTTTTCAGTTGGATTATTATCATTATTATTATATTTACCTTTGCTTTGAATCTCTCATATATTTTGAATATTAAACTCTTATTGTATATATGGTTTGCTATTGTGAGTATGATGCAATAAACATGCAAATGTATCTATCATTTTAATATAATAAATTCTTTTTTTGGGTAGATTCCCAATGATGAGATTTCTGAATCATATGGTAGTTCTTAGTTATTTGAAAAATTTCCATATTGTTTTTTATAGAGGTTGCATTAATTTATATGCTTTTTGCTGACAGTGTATAGAGTGTTCCCCTTTTTTGACTTTTTTGCCAATGTTTATTATGTTTTTTCTTTTTAATAGTAGCCATTATTGCTAATGTAATATCTCACTGTGGTATTACTTTCTGTTTCTCTGCTATTTAGTGATATTGAGCATTTTTAAAATATGCATATTGGCAATTTGTACGTCTTTTTTGAAAAATGCCTAGTTATTTGCCCATTTTCAATGGGATTCTTTGTTTTTATTACTATGATGATTTGAGTTTGAGTTATTTGTAAATTCTAAATATTAGTTCCATGTTGGCACATAGTTTGCAAATATGTTCTTTTATTCTGTAGGTTGCCTGTTTACCCTGTTATTTTTTTTGCTGTGCCAAAATTTTTTAGTTTGAGTCCCATTTGTCTATTTTCCTTTACTTTTGTTTATTGCATGTTTGAGGTTTTAGTCATGAATACTTTGCATAAACCAATACCCAGAAGAGTTTTTCTCACATCTTCTTTTAGCACTTTTATAGCTTCAGGTCTTACTTTAATTCTTTAATTCATCTTGAGTTGATTTTTGTATATGGTGAGTGATAGGGATCTGTTTCTATTCTTCTGAATATGGTAATCCAATTTTCTCAGCACTATTATTGAACAGGATATTCTTCCTCTAGTGTATCTTGTGATCAGTTTAGTCAAATATCAATTGACTGAAGATATGTGACTTTATTTCTGAGTTTTCTTTTCTTTTTCTTTTTTTTCTTTTCTTTTTTTTGAGATGGAGTCTCACTCTGTCACCAGGCTGGAGTGCAGTGGCACCATCTTGGCTCACTGCAACATCTGCCTCCTGGGTCAAGCGATTCTTCTGCCTCAGCCTCCCAAGTAGCTGGGACTACATGAGCACGCCACCTCCCAAGTAGCTGGGACCACATGAGCATGCCACACACCCAGCTAATTTTTGTATTTTTAGTAGAGACAGGGTTTCACCATGTTGGCCAGGATGGTCTTGATCTCTTGATCCTGGTCTTGATCTCTTGACCTTGTGATCCACCCGCCTTGGCCTCCCAAAGTGCTGCGATTACATATTTCTGGGTTTTCTATTCTGTTTCCTTAATCTACATGTCTATTTTTATACCAGTACCATGCTGCTTTGGTTACTACTGTGTTGCAGTATAATTTGAAGTCAGGTAAGTGATGCCTCCAGCTTTGTTCTTTTTGCTTAGGATTGCTTTGGCTCTTTGGGCCCCTTTCTTATGAATCTTATGATAGTTTTTCTCTAATTCTGTAAAAAATAATGCGGGTATTTTGATAGAGGTTGCATTAAATCTGTAGATTGCTTTGGGCAGTATGGTTATTTTACCAATATTAATTCTTTCGATCCATGAGCATGAGCCATTTTTCTTTTTGTGGCATTTACATTTTGTCTAATCAATGTTTTGTGGTTTACCTGTAGAGATCTCTCATTTACTTGATTAAATATGTTCTTATGTATTTTATCTTTTTTGGTAGCTATTGTAAATGAGATTGCCTTCTTGATTTGGTTCTCAGTTGGATCATTGTTTGTGTATAGAAATACTACTAATTTTTGTATATCGATTTTGTGTCTTGACACTTTACTCAATTCATTTATCATATTTAAAAGACTTTGGTAGAGTTTTTAGGTCTTTCTAAATATAATATCACATCATCAGGGAACAGGAATAATTTAATTTTATTTTTCTAGTTTAGTTGCCTGCCTTTCTTTCTTTCTTTCTTTCTTTCTTTCTTTCTTTCTTTCTTTCTTTCTTTCTTTCTTTCTTTCTTTTGCCTGATTGCTCTGACTAAGACTTCCAAGACTATATTAAATAGGAGTGGTAAAAATGGTATCCTTTTCTTGTTTTGGTTCTTTTTTTTTTTTTTTTTTTTTGAGACGGAGTCTCGCTCTGTCGCCCAGGCTGGAGTGCAGTGGCGCAATCTCGGCTCACTGCAAGCTCCACCTCCCAGGTTCACGCCATTCTCCTGCCTCAGCCTCCCAAGTAGCTGGGACTACAGACGCCTGCCACCACGCCCAGATAATTTTTTTGTATTTTTAGTAGAGACGGGGTTTCACTGTGGTCTCGATCTCCTGACCTCGTGATCCGCCCACCTCGGCCTCCCAAAGTGCTGGGATTACAAGCGTGAGCCACTGCACCTGGCCTTGTTTTGGTTCTTAAAAAGAATTTTTCTCATTCATTATAATTATAATGTTACTTCTATGTTCAATTTATTGAGGGTTTTCATCATGAAGAAATGGTGAGTTTTATTAAATTCTATTTCCACATTTGTTGAGATAACCATATGGTTTCTGTCCTTAATTTTGTTCATGTAGCTTATTATGTATACTGCTTTGTGTACTTTGAACCATTATTGCATCCTTGGTATAGAACCCACTAGATCATGGTATATATATATTTTTATTTTATGTTGGATTCAGTTTAGTAGTATTGTGTTGAAAATTCTTGCATTTATGTTCACAAGGATATTGGCTTATAGTTTGTTGTTGTTGTTGTTGTTGTTGTTGTGTGTCCTTGGCTAGTTTTGGTATCAGGGTGATAATGACCTCAGAATTACTTAGAAAGAATTTCATGGCCGGGCGTGGCGGCTCATCCCTGTAATCCCAGCACTTGGGAGGCCGAGGCGGGCAGATCACGAGGTCAGGAGGCCAAGACCATCCCGGCTAGCACAGTGACATGCCGTCTCTACTAAAAATACAAAAAATTAGCCAGGTATGGTGGTGGGCACCTAGTAGTCCCAGCTACTTGGGAGGCTGAGGCAGGAGAATGGCGTGAACCTGGGAGGCGGAGCTTGCAGTGAGCCGAAGATCGCGCCACTGCACCCCAGCCTGGGAGACAGAGCAAGACTCTGTCTCAAAAAAAAAAAAAAAAAAAAAAAAAAAAAAAAAAAAAAAATTCATTATTCTCAATTTTGGGGAAGAGTTTCAGGAGGATTATTATTAATTCTTTGTACATTTGGTAGAATTTGTGCATTCATCTGGTCCTGAGATTTTCTTTTTCAAGACTTTTGTTATTACTGATTCAATCATGCTACTTATTATTGGTCTTTTCAGACACTCTGTTTCTGCCTGGTTCTATCTTGGGAGGTTGTATATTTCCAGGAATTTATTCATTTTTTTTCTAGGTATTCAGGTTTGTGAGTGTCTAGTTGTTTTTAATAGTTTTTAGTGATCTTTTTTATTACTGTTGTATCCATTGTAATGTCTATTCTTTTACTTCTGATTTTGTTTATTTAGATCTCTCTTATTTTTGCAGTTAGTCTAGCTAGCAATTTATCAATTTTGTCTTTTTGAGGAACTAACTCTTTATTCTGTTGATCATTTGTATTGTTTTTGGTCTTTATTTCATTTGATTCTGTTCTTATTTTTGTTATTTTTTTTCTTCTTCTAACTTGGAATTTGGTTCGTTATTAATTTTCTAGTTTCTTGAAGTGTCATGTTAGGTCCTTAATATGTAAGCTTTCTACTTTTTTGATGCAGGCATTTAGTGCTATAAACTGCTGTCTTAGTACTATTTGTGTGGTGTCTCACAGGTTTTATTATATTGTGTCTCTATTTCCAATCTGTTCCCACAAATTTTTACTTTTCACCTTAATTTTTTACTTGAGATGGGGTCTCACTCTGTCACCCAGGCTGGAGTGTAATGGCATGATCTTGGCTCACTGCAACCTCCACCTCCTAGGCTCAAGTGAGCCTCCCACCTCAGCCTCCTGAGTAGCTGGGACCACAGGTGCACATCACCACACCCAGGTTTTTGTTTTTTTGTATTTTTGGTAGACACAGTGTTTTGCCATGTTTCCCAGGCTAGTCTCAAACTCCTGACTTCAGGTGATCCAACTGCCTCAGCCTCCCAAAGTGCTGGGGTTACAGGTGTGAGCCACCACCCCCAGCTGACCATCTTAATTTCTTAATTGACACGGTGACTGTTTAAGAGCATGTTGTTTAATTTCTTCGTACTTTTAGTTTCTGAAATTCCTCTTCATATTGATTTGTAGTTTATTCTACTGTGGTTTAAAAAGGTGGTTGATATAATTTTGATTTGGGGGGGTACTTTTTTGAGACTTGTTTTATTGCCTACCACATGGTCTATGTTGCAGAATGTTCTGTGTTTTGATGACAGGAGTGTATATTCTACGATTGAGTGGGAAGCATGTTCTGTAGATGTCTTTTAGGTCCATTAGGTCTAAAGTCCAATTTAAGTTCAATAATTATTTTTCAGCTTTTCTATTTCAATGATCTCTCTAATGCTGTGAGTAGAATTTTAAATTTCTCCACTATTATTGTATTGCTGTCTATCTCTTTCTATACGTTTAGTAATTTTTTTAAAAATCTGGGTGCTTTGATGTTGGGTGCATATATATTTAGAATTGTTATATCCTCTTGCTGAATTGAATCTTTATTATTGGATGATTACCCTCTTTATCCTTTTTGTTACTGTTTTTTATTTAAAATCTGTTTTATTTAATGTAAGTATAGATACTCCTGTTTGCTTTTGGTTTCTATTTGTGTTACTATATTCCTCCCTTTACTTTTAGTCTGTATGTGTCTTACAAGTAAGGTGATATTCTTGTAGGCAACATAGTATTGAATCAACTTCTCTTATCCATTTCCTAAATCTATACCACATGATGTGGAATTTAATTGATTTGTATTCAAGGTTAATATTGACATATAAGGTTTTGTTTTTGTCGTAATTTTGTTTTCTAGTTGTTTTTTTAATCTATTTATATTTGTGGTTTGATAAAATTCTGTCGTGTTGTGATTTGATATTTATTCTTTTTCTCTTTTTTTAAGATCTATTTTATACTTTTACATGTTTTAGTGATGGTGAATATCAATCTTTTGGTTTTATATTAGAAATCCTTTGAACATCTCTTGTAGGCCCAGCCTAGTGGTAATTAGTTACCCCAGCATTTATTTGTCAGGGTAAGACTTTATTTCTTCTTCATTTGTGAAGGTTAATCTAGCTTAATGTAAAATTTTTGGCAGGCAGTTTCTTTTCCTTTCATCTTTAAAAGTGCCATCCCATTCTCTTCTGGCCAGTGAAGTTTCTTTTGAGAAGTCTGCTGTTAGTCTGATGTGGTTTCCTTTATAAATGACTAGATGCTATTCTTTTGCTGGTTTTAGAATTATTTCTTTCATTTTGACTTTAGATATTCTGATTATCATACACCATGATGAACCTCTTTTGCAATGTATTTTGCCGTGATGGCTGGGCTTCCTGTATATGGATGTCTAACTAACTCTGTTGAGAGGTTTGAGAAGTTTTCTTAAACTTTGTTTTCAATTATTTTCTTAAATAGGTTTTCTAAAATGTTGATTTTTTTACCCCTCAGAAACACTGATAATTTGTAAGTTTAGTCACTATATTTAGTCCCAAACATCTCAATCTTTGTTCATTCTCTTTTATTCTTTTTTCCTTATTTTTGTCTAAGTAGATTATTTTGAAAGACCTGTTTTCAAGTTCTGAAAATTCATTTTATTCCTGTTCTCATCTATTATTGAATCTTTAAATGTATTTTCTTTTTCCTTCAATAAACCTCCATAATTTTTGTTTGGATTTCTTTTAAAAGATATCTACCTCCTTGATACATTTCTCATTCATTCTCTGAATTTATTTATTTATTTTTGTATTGGTTTTCAGATTTCTCTTGCATCTCTTTGAGCTTCTTTAAAACCTATTTTTTAAAAGTCTTTTAAAGTCTGACATTTCAATGAATTTTTTTGTTAGAATACTGGAAAATTATTGTGTTCTTTTGAACGTGTCATAAACCTTGCTTTTCCATGCTTCCTGTGTCTTTATATTGATTTCTGCACATCTGAAGCAACAGTTTCTTCTTTTTATTTTGAATTTACATTCATTGGAGGAAGCTTATTTTTTGAAGTTATTACCATGATGTTTATTGCATAGGGCCATTTGGCTTTACTTCTAGGTTTGTGCAGTGGCAAAGACTCTGCATAAATTTCTTGAGTATAAACAAATATATATATATACACACACACACACGTGTGTGTGCATGTGTGTGTACAACAAATACAATGTTTTATTGGCTTAGGAGTCATCTTTTATCTGAGGTTGATTTTTAAAACTGAGTCTCAGAAAACAATTGATGTATCTTTGTTGTGTTGGTCATTGAGGTTCAGCACAGTATGACACCTGACTTAATAGGGTGAGGGGTTAGGATGGGGGTAGAAGATGAGAAATTACTTAATGGTTATAATGTACATTATTTGAGTGATGCATGCCCTACAAGCCCTGACCTCACCACTATGGAATATTTGCATGTAATTGAATTATACTTGTACCCCATACATTTGTATAAATAACTTAAAAAGAACCACAAGAGTTTACTGTCTTGTTTGTTTATAAATACAAATACATTATGAATGTTTCCCATGACATTAACTATTATTGATGCAGGAGCTAAAAAGAAATTTTAATTTTAATAAAAAGCAGCCCCCAAATTATTTCTTTTCTAACAGAGCAGTGTGTAAAATTGAGCTGCAGACATAGATAAGCAAGATGGAAGGTTGCACAAATAAATGCCGGCAGTTGTGTCAATAAGAAAAGGTGCTACCTGGGGACTAAGCATGTTCAGAATGGTGGCTCTATCTTCCCTTTCCTTTGTAAACCATGTGTACAGTAAGAAGCAGGTAACATGGTGGTAGGCAACATGGCATCAGCCAGGCAAAGACCCCATTTGCATTATAGAAGATTAGGCAGGGGCAGCCAGCTTCCCCATGCACTGTGTAAACATCACACCTGGCCCAACAAATATTTGGGCCCCTATGTAAATCAGACGCTGCCTCCTCAAGCCAGTCTATAAAATCTGGTGCACTTTGCTGCAGGCCGGAAATCCACTCAGGCAACCCTCTCCCTCACAGGAGAGAGAGCTATTTTCCTTTCTCTTTCTTTTGCCTATTAAACCTCCACTTCTAAACCTACTTCTTGTGTGTCCACATACTCAATTTCCTTGGCATGAGACGACAAAACCCACGTATTTACCCCAGACAGACGACACTGCTTCATTATGTGATAAATTTATTAGTTAAAATTGCTATATTAAGAAATATAGCACATTTTAAGGCTGCTGCTGGACAGTGCAATAACTGCCATATACAAATAGGACACCAATTATACTTAGCGCCCAGGCACGGAGACTCATGCCTGTAATCCCAGCACTTTAGGCTCCCAGGGCAGGTGGATCACTTGAAGTCAGGAGTTTGAGATCAGCCTGACCAAAATGGTGAAACCCCATCTCTACTAAAAATACAAACTTTTTTTTTTAGTAGAAAAAAACTTTTTTCTATTAGTGGGCATGGTGGCACACTCCTGTAGCCCTACAAGGGTGAGTTAAGAGAATCGCTTGAACCCAGGAGGCAGAGGATGCAGTGAGTTGAGATCACATCACTCCAGCCTGGTTGACAGAGTGAGACTTCGTCTCAAAAAAAAAAAAAAAGTATTACAAAGCTCTTGTTTCCCTGCACTTACTATTTATGAATAGTTTAATGAAATATGTTATTTTTAAAAACATTTTCCATTTTGGTATGTAAAAAACTGGCATCTCATTATTTTAATATGCATTTTAGTAACTAGGTAACTCGGTTTTGTATATATTTAGTGTATTACTTTTTGAATTGCCTAGTCATGTCTTCTGCTTATTTTGCTATTCAATTATTTAACATTTTAGTGATTCATATGAGCTCCCCATTATAGTAACCATTTGTCCAAAATTATTATATATATATATATATCTCCATTCAGATTCCAGTGTTCATTCTCGATGTTTTTGAGAGAAAATGACTTCCTCCCCTCTAAAGATTTCCACTCTCTAAAGAGCTTAAACAAGTACCAATTACTCAAACACAATTAGGGAAGTTTAAACATTATCTAATTGAACTTTATTTGTGGAAAATACATGTTCTCACCTTTCCATTATTATTTAACCATGTATAGAAAGGA
Source organism: Hylobates moloch (assembly GCF_009828535.3). Taxonomy (NCBI): domain Eukaryota; kingdom Metazoa; phylum Chordata; class Mammalia; order Primates; family Hylobatidae; genus Hylobates; species Hylobates moloch. Next base: position 113,132,731 of record NW_026652276.1, read on the forward strand.
GCCCATACATTCTGGGCTGATAAATCTCTTTTTAAAAAGGGAAAATGTATTCTGTCAAAGAGGGGACCAAATTCCAAGTTCACACTGCACTTTGCTAAACATATTGCCTTTGTGTTAGCTGTGTTCTCTCTGAAACACAGAGCTGCTCACATCACGGCCCTCTTCCAAAACATTTGATGGCTCAGAGCAGCCAACACAACCGATCCCCTATTCATTTTTCCAAGATCAACACCTCTTATTATCACAACCCTACACAACATTTCCAAACTCTATTCTCTACTCACACTCCGCTTCTTGTCCTGCTTGGTCCTCAAATAAGCCTCATATTTTTATACTCCAAGGCCTATACATAAACTGTTTTTTTCCTAAATGTACATTTTCCCTTTCCCACATCTTTCTCCTCCATATGGCAAGCCCTGCACATTTGAGAGCATTACTTTCTCTTTCCATTTGAATGTTCTCCATGTGTTCTTGCTGTTTGTGAGGCACTGGTGAGTTTTAGAACTGGAATCATATTTTATCCATCTTTGCAGTTCTAGAGCCTTGCACAGGGGTAATTGTCAATAAATGGTTCCCAGTGCAAACTTGCTAATGGTGATATTCAACAGATGAGAAAATGAGCCAGAATGCCTAATAATCCAGATTGCTTTTCACTATTATTTTGCTAAAACTCCCCCACTGTCATTAGCAAAATAACAATGATAATAATGATACTAGTATTAAATACACAAGATAAGTCAGTTATAATTGAGCTGGTAACATGCATGACTTAAATTATCTATTTATTGCTAGTTTCAAGATAGTCCTCATCCACAAACAGGAAAAAACAGGAAACAGACCCTCAAGTGCTTATCACAATGCAAACTCTTCCAATTCTATAACTTGCTCAGGCACCCTCATAAAATAAACGAGGCACACTGGTGACCCCCATCTCAGACACACTCTAAGAGAGATAGAAGGTCTTCCTCTTACTGTCCTCCAGTACACGTGACTCCTCCTGCTTCAAAAACAACAATAGCAAAATAATATCTCCTAGAGGCTATCACACTTGAACTTGGACAAATTTTTAGATTTGATTAGTAATTAGGTCAATACAGTTGTTGCCCTTACTTGACTCATATCACATGTTATAAACCTCTTGGGATCACACCAATACAAATTCCGAGGCAAAACCTTGAGTTTCTATATTACGTAAAATAACAATAACCTCTTATAACATAAAACAATGGACCTGTTCTCAAGGCATTGGCCCTACCCAAAGAAAACTAAATTTCCCAAACACTTATGAAGTTTACAGCTTCAAGTCTCTTCAAAAGTAAGCTACGTATGAGTCTTTGAACAGGGCTCAGCACTTTCAGTGAGGTTAAAAGTGTCCACAGGGAAGGTTTTAAAAGACAGGAGAGTCCCCCACTATCCACCACACAGAAGACCATCAGAATGTTAGAGTCCATGCCCACTTCTCCACTTCTAGGACATCTCCCACCATGTGAAAGACCATCTCCATTCCACAGCCTAGCCTTTCCAATGAGAACATGGTAACAATTCAGTCTTTGGCAGGATTTGTCCAAAGTTTCACTCTACTTTGCCACTGGATCTCACTCTGCCTGCCTTCTGCTTTAGTGTCTTGTTGACCTCCCCTTTTCTAAGGGCACACAAATCCCAGTCAGTTCTTTCATGTACTAACACCACCTCTGCAAGCCCCTCCCTCCACAAAACATCCCTCTCACTTCCTGACCGTCACAGAAGTGAAGGTCTAACTTATGTTTTCAAATACTAGCTAGAATGTGCTGTAATCTATTTCTGGAAGCCAGAACCCTGTGCTGGCACACTTCTTTTTCTCTCTTGGTGTGCCCATCTTTTCCCTTGATGTGCCTCATAGGGAGGCCTCTGCACAGAGGAGGTTTTCAGTTAGTATTTCTTTGGTGAATGGATCATGACTCTGTGGCGGGTAGTCTGGAAGGGGTCAGAAGCACAGCCCTGGAGACACACTTAACAGTTTGAGTTCTAATAGCTGGCCGCCTCCCTGGGTCTCTATTTCCTCATTTGAATCCTGAGGATAATAATTACATCTACATCTCTGTGTAAAAGAGTTGTTGTGATGAATGAATGAGATGTGGCAAGAAAAAAAATTAGGATGCTGGTAGCTAGTGCTCAATAATTGTTAGATCTTCTGACTTCTGCTCCTACTGCTATCATGCTGAGTGTGTTTCTACATAAAAAAGCTAACAACCAATAAAGGGTAAAAATTAAAGTATAACTTTAGATTTTTGACTTGTCAAACTGGAGACCTATTGGGGTAATAAGTCTAGCACAGGCAGAAGAGAAAATGAAATACTTAATTTCTGGTTTATCTGATTTAAAGCAAATACAGGCAGGTCTGGCTAAGAAATGATTTTCACCAAAATTTGTCTGTAACTTGGATGCTGTAGGTTAAACTTATTTAAAAACAGTCTAGACAGATTCATTTGTAATATAAACATGTTATAGTTTCTGATGTTTCAGACTGGATTTCTGTTTGTTTGTCTATTTATTTATTTTCGAGATGGAGTCTCACTCTGTCCCCCAGGCTGGAGTGCAGTGGTGCAATCTTGGCTCGCTGCAACCTCTGCCTCCCGGGTTCAAGCAAGTCTCCTGCTTCAGCCTCCTGAGTAGCTGGGATTACAGTCGCCTGCCACCACGCTCAGCTGATTTTTGTATTTTTTTTTTTTTTTTTTTTTGAGACGGAGTCTTGCTCTGTCGCCCAGGCTGGAGTGCAGTGGCGCGATCTCGGCTCACTGCAACCTCCGCCTCCCGGGTTCATGCCATTCTCCTGCCTCAGCCTCTCCGAGTAGCTGGGACTACAGGCGCCTGCCACCACGCCCGGCTAATTTTTTGTATTTTTCGTAGAGACGGGGTTTCACCGTGGTCTCGATCTCCTGACCTCGTGATCCGCCCGCCTCGGCCTCCCAAAGTGCTGGGATTACAAGCGTGAGCCACCGCGCCCGGCCTGATTTTTGTATTTTTAGTAGAGATGAGGTTTTGGCATGTTGGCCAGGCTGATCTCAAACTGCTGACCTCAGGTGAGCTACCTGCCTTGGCCTCCCAAATTGTTGGGATTACAGGCATGAGCCACTGCGCCCAGCCAGGATTTCTGGGTTTTTTTTTTAGTTTTTTTGAAGGGACACAAGAGACAGCAGTGGCTACTATCAGACTTCTTAGAGACAAGCTGGTCCAATGAGATTTTACAAAATTTCATTTACTGCCAGGCGTGGTGGCTCATGCCTGCAATCCCAGCACTTTGGGAGGCTGAGGTGGGCAGATCACCTGAAGTTAAGAGCTTGAAACCAGCCTGGCCAACATGGTGAAACCCTGTCTCTACTAAAAATACAAAAGTTAGCTAGGCATGGTTGGCAGGTACCTGTAATCCCAGCTACTTGGGAGGGTGAGGTAGGAGAATCGCTTGAACCTGGGAGGCAGAGGTTGCCCTGAGCCAAGATCACCCCACTGCACTCCAGCCTGGGTGACAAAACAAGACTCGTCTCAAAAAAAAAAAAAAAAAAAAAAAAAAAAACTTACTATAAAGGTAATAATGAAATAAATCAGAATCTATAAATAAGAATTTGATCAGTGCTAACCACTCCACTTTCCCAATACACATATACTTCTCCCTTTTTCTTGAGCATAACACAAAACAAACACGTGGCCACCCACCATCTACTCTCCAGTGCAGAACAGATAAACGAAGGTACAAAGCAAGCTTCAGAACACACAGACCACCATGCTTACCCCATCTAAATCAAGAGCTGCTTTAAAAAAGAGGCAAAATCAATGAGAAACTGAGAAAGTGAGTGGCTATTCTGTTCTCAGCACTTATTGTCACAAGAAGATGAAACATGCACACACACTCTCTCATTCTAAGGCAGAACATCCACTTTCCTGAGGAAAAGGTGATTTTACAGCATGTAACCCAATGCCACATTCTTAGCAAGATGACAGTGGTTTGTTTTTTTTTTTTTTTTTGGAATGGAGTCTTGGTCTGTCACCCAGGCTGGAGTGCAATGATGCGATCTCCACTCACTGCAACCTCCACCTCCCAGGTTCAATTGATTCTCCTGCCTCAGCCTCCCGAGTAGCCGGGATTACAGGTGCACACCACCATGGCTGGCTAATTTTTTTTAATTTTAGTAGAGATGGGGTTTTGCCATGTTAGTCAGGCTTGTCACGAACTCCTGACCTCAAGTGATTCACCTGCCTTGGCCTCCCAAACTGCTGGGATTACAGGTGTGAGCCACCGCGCCTAACCAACAGTGGTTTTGAGTGTGCGAAGAATGAGCATATTACAGACACCCTTAAGACACATTACATGGCCTGGCTTACCTGATATAATTTTTAATTTCTCTGAAGTAAACTCACTAAAATTCGAAAACATGTATTTCTTTATTCACTTATTTCATTAATTTTCTCAGGGACTTACAGAAAATATATTCAACTTTCATTCACTTAATCTTACCACAATAGATGGTCTAACATATTTAGAAGATAGCTGTATGTAAGGCATGCCCATACCCCAAAGCATAGCAAATTCAACACACCAGGGCCTTGAGGAAGCCAACACTATAATAGTGCAAATACACAAATATTTTTTTAAAAATTCATCGCCCAACAGACAGCATGTGTGGTCACCACTATCCCGCACTCTTTAAAATAAGTAGCTATGCATGGCTTATCCAAAAGTTAGCTTATACATGCTTGTCACCAAAAATTAGTTCTAAACGTACTATTGATTCCAATCTTGGATATTCACAACAAGGCAATTATCTGGTAAGTTGCATTTATAAATAACATATAATTAGGCTTCTAAACCCACACATATGGTTGGGTAACAGTGAGGCAAAGGACTCTGAGTTATTTGTAGAGTACCTTAAAATTTAAATTTTCAAAAATCACACTTAAGCTTAGTTTTAGAAGTATTCTCTTTAGCATCTCTTCACCAAGCTATTCCAATTTTAAAAAATGAGGAGTAGGGAGGGCTTTTTAAAGTTTGATTCCTTCCTATTCAGTTTATCTTATCTAATAGAGAGATGAAATAAAGTGTGGAGTCTGTCTTAATAGAATTTATGGTTGTGGTTATTCAGAAATATCCATGCTCCCAAGCAAGAGATGAAAAATCACATTCTCCCCAAAATGGAGAGACCAGTGCTCCCTGGGGCCCAAAGGGATGTTCAGGTTGCATCTGTCAGGATTGACACCACAAAAAAGAAACTTCTTTGGAGCACAGTGGGGGTTACCTGAGGTTTTGGCAAGTCATTTAGATGACATCAGAGACAAGCATTGCCCAAAATGAGAGTCCCAATAAGACTTCCATGTGAGATTGTCTTAAGAGGATTGTGGCCCAGTTCACACATAAGAGGATGGCTGTGCAGCCCAGGGAGACAGATAACCTTCTCTCAGGAGCAGAAATCTTCATGTAAAAGATGTCCACTTGCTGAGTAGTTGAAGCACGCCCCGACAGAATTCTCTGGGGATCAGATTGCACACTGTCTCCTGAGTTGCATAAAGCACAGAACAACATGTCTGCATAACAGCTTCTAGCATGTACCAACTCAGCAGAAAACACATCACAATCTATCGTGTTCCAAAAGGATTTTATTTGCCATGGGAAAAAAAATGAATTAGCCTGGGTGTGGTGGCTTACGCCTGTAATCTCAGCACTTTGGGAGGCCGAGACGGGTGGTTCACAAGGTCAGAAGTTCAAGACCAGCCTGGCCAAAATGGTGAAAACCTGTCTCTACTAAAAATACAAAAATTAGCTGGGCACGGTGGCAGGTGCCTGTAATCCCAGCTACTTGGGAGGCTGAGGAAGGAGAGTAGCTTGAAGCTGGGAGGTGGAGGTTGCAGTGAGCTGAGATTGTGCCACTGCACCCCAGCCTGGGTGACAGAGCGAGACTCTGTCTCAAAAAAAAAAAAAGAAAAAAGTGAATGAATATAGTAGGAACCCAAGGGCTGTCTAGGGGTAGATAGTAAGTCTGCCATCACCAAATGTATTTAAATGCTGGCTAGACAATCACTCTGTGGGAATAAGTTTCACTCTTTGCAAAAGGGGTAAATTAGATCTTTTTCTTTGGCACCCACATGTCTAGTGAGATCCTAGCATACAGTAGATACACAGCAACTTTTGTTTACTAAATAAACTTTATTTTCACACAGATTACTGATAAGCAAAATATTGATATAATGCTAAGACATTAAGGGATCAGAAGACCACTCATGTTCTATATGGGGTTCCAATTAAGAAATAAGTTGAAAAATCAGGCAATGAAAGGAGTTCTGACGCTCTTAAGTATCATAAGATCTACTCTGATAGACTTCAGCCATTGTAAAAGTCCCAGCTTGGTTCCTACTAAAAGCCTCTTTCCATGAATGTTATGCTTACAAGTCAAACAGATAAAGCATCACTAAAGCAAACATAAACTACAAAGCTCTTAAAATTTAGGTGTACATTTCATTTGAAAATTATCCAAAAGCTCAGGCCATCTATAAGAAATCTCTTCTTTGACTTTTAGTATCAAGAAATTAAAAAGAAAGAAGAAAAAGGAGAAGTGGGCAGTAGGAAACCATTTAATTATTTTAATAGGTAAGAAAATGACATTGACCTTTTCACTGTTACATGAGTACTTTTCATGCTTCATCCATGCCAGGTACAAAACTTTTAACCAACTAAAACACATTACAAGTAGAGAAAAAGCTAAAAACACGAAAAACATGTACATAACTCTATAAAGGGTAGAAAACATGCTCTGTTCATAAACATTGCTTAATCCAACATTCCAGTATCAGTGAGGCATCAGCATGCACCCAGCTGTAAAAGCCAAGATCGGAAAGTCATCCAGCCCTTCCCAACACCATTCCATTAGCAAGTTTTCCTACCTCTTAAACCTCTACAAATCCATCTGAGCTCCCATCTTTACTGCCACGATGCTCCAGTCCACCACTAGTCTTCAAAATTTTCATAAACTAGCCTTCTAACTGATCTCCTTCCAGAGAGAAGGCCAATTGTTATTTCCTCTTACCAGGGGAAAAATAGTCCTTAACATGTAAATATCATCATGCTGCTTTTTCTTTTTGAGATGGAGTTTCACTCTTGTTGCCCAGGCTGGAGTGCAACAGCGCGATCTCGGCTCACCACAACCTCCGCCTCCCAGATTCTAGTGATTTTCCTGCCTCAGCCTCCCGAGTAGCTAGGATTACAGGTATGTGCCACCACACCCGGCTAATTGTGTATTTTTAGTAGAGATGGGTTTCTCTATGTTGGTCAGGCTGGTCTCAAACTCCCGACCTCAGGTGATCTGCCTGCCTCGGCCTCCCAAAGTGCTGTGATTATAGGCCTGAGCCCCCGTGCCCAGATAATCATCATGCTGCTTTTTGGACCAACACTTTTCACAGCTTTCCACAGTTCTTACAAGGCTGCTCTACTCCCTACCTTCTTCACTATTCCTGTCATTTACTTCATTCAATATTTTTTCTTCTTCCAAACACACTGTACTTCTCTCACTACCCTGGACACATCCACCTTTTCAACCTCAGGGCTTCTGTACCAGCTGTTCTCGGAAGCATTCTTTCCCTCCTGTCACCTATCCCCCAGATATTAGTTAAAATGTCACTTCCACAGGATGCCTTCCTTGACCTGCATCCCAGCATCCTCCATTTCTCCCCCAACACAAAGGCCAAACTTTACTTCATAGGTTCTTGTCATACTTAACTTTTAGCAGTTAACACAGATATAAATAACCTCTTCATGGCTAGATGAGTCTTTTTCAATGTGACATATCCTCTGTGAGACTAGCAACCGTCTCTCTTTATACCAGTCTGTGGCCCAGGGGTTGGAGACCCCAATGTAGGGCAGTTGCATTTATTACCAGCACACCTATGTTGTGTAGTGCCTGGCATAAACCAGGTAGCCAATAAAAAGCTATTGATCAAATGCAGGACTTATAAGGTAAGGTTTATTTTTTCTCTTAAAGGAGAAAAAAATGCTTTAGGTAAAGGTAACATGCTGTACCTGTGTCAGATGCAAATAAGACCTCAGGAGTCTGCCTGAAGAAACTTAAAATAAAAGATCCCTTCATCAAAAGGTCACTTGTTGGATGGTTGTCACAAGTTAGGAATGGGTGTACCACCTGTACCAGCTCAGTGAGATACATGTTCCCCATCACAAAACAAACACATGTCTGCCACACCGGCTTAGAGTCTGAATTTCTGATGAGAAATAAAATGGTATCTAGAAAACCCCAGAGAATGATATTCCATATATCAGTGAGCATCAGTGGCATTTTTAAAAGTATCAGACATCCAGCAAATCCTATATGTACCAGTTTAGCCATATATATATATATTTTTTTTTTTTTTTTTTTTGGGGGTGATGTTCCCCAAATGTGTGCTGGTGCTAGCCCGGAAGCTGTGTAGAATTTTGTAATGGAATGTGAATTGCTCCCCGGATCTGGGCTCACCTTCTATCTCCTAACCAGTAAGCAGAGAGGGAGGACAAATCGGCTAAGCAGGGAAAATTTCTTTCCTCTTCTACATAACCTCTCACTAATGCAGAGCTGACGACGGTCGCCAGCGGCCCATGGCCCTTGCCAAGCGGCCCGCTGGCCAGTGCGTTCTGCGCTGGGTGGGATCCCGGTGCCCTCCAGGGCTCCTCTCTGCCTGGAAAGGAAAGTGCCCCGTTGAGCAGTGGGATCGGCCGCCACGCCCCGGCCTCACACTTGGCCGGGGAATGGGTCACATCCTCGATGCGCCCTTGGCCCAGAAAACATGCAGCTTCCCAGGGAGGGGGTCGGTGATGGGAAGAACCTCCCCTGCGTCTTAGCAAACATGAGGGTAGCAATTTTCTTTTTTTTTTTTTAACTTTACTATTTATTTATTATTTATTTATTTATTATTATACTTTAAGTTTTAGGGTACATGTGCACAACGTGCAGGTTTTTTGCATACCTATACATGTGCCATGTTGGTGTGCTGCACCCATTAACTCGTCATTTAGCATTAGGTATATCTCCTAATGCTATCCTCCCCCCTACCCCCACCCCACAACAGGCCCCGGTGTGATGTTCCCCTTCCTGTGTCCACGTGTTCTCATTGTTCAATTCCCACCTATGAGTGAGAACATGCGGTGTTTGGTTTTTTGTCCTTGCGATAGTTTCCTGAGAATGATGGTTTCCAGTTTCATCCATGTCCCTACAAAGGACATGAACTCATCATTTTTTATGGCTGCATAGTATTCCATGGTGTATATGTGCCACATTTTCTTAATCCAGTCTATTGTTGTTGGATATTTGGGTTGGTTCCAAGTCTTTGCTATTGTGAATAGTGCCGCAATAAACATACGTGTGCATGTGTCTTTATAGCAGCATGATTTATACTCCTTTGGGTATATACCCAGTAATGGGATGGCTGGGTCAAATGGTATTTCTAGTTCTAGATCCCTGAGGAATCGCCACACTGACTTCCACAATGGTTGAACTAGTTTACAGTCCCACCAACAGTGTAAAAGTGTTCCTATTTCTCCACATCCTCTCCAGCAAGTCAATCCTAAGCCAAAAGAACAAAGCTGGAGGCATCACGCTACCTGACTTCAAACTATGCTATGAGGCTACAGTAACCAAAACAGCATGGTACTGGTACCAAAACAGAGATATAGACCAATGGAACAGAACAGAGCCCTCAGAAATAATGCTGCATATCTACAACTATCTGATCTTTGACAAACCTGACAAAAACAAGAAATGGGGAAAGGATTCCCTATTTAATAAATAGTGCTGGGAAAACTGGCTAGTCTTATGTAGAAAGCTGAAACTGGATCCCTTCCTTACGCCTTATACAAAAATTAATTCAAGATGGGTTAAAGACTTACTGTTAGACCTAAAACCATAAAAACCCTAGAAGAAAACCTAGGCAATACCATTCAGGACATAGGCATGGGCAAGGACTTCATGTCTAAAACACCAAAAGCAATGGCAACAAAAGCCAAAATTGACAAATGGGATCTAATTAAACCAAAGAGCTTCTGCACAGCAAAAGAAACTACCATCAGAGTGAACAGGCAACCTACAGAATGGGAGAAAATTTTCGCAACCTACTCATCTGACAAAGGGCTAATATCCAGAATCTACAATGAACTCAAATTTACAAGAAAAAAACAAACAACCCCATCAAAATGTGGGCAAAGGATATGAACAGCCACTTCTCAAAAGAAGACATTTATGCAGCCAAAAAACACATGAAAAAATGCTCATCATCACTGGCCATCAGAGAAATGCAAATCAAAACTGCAGTGAGATACCATCTCACACCAGTTAGAAAGGTGATCATTAAAAAGTCAGGAAACAACAGGGTAGCAGTTTTCTAAGAGAGGCGAGTGGGGAGGGGGCGAGGGGGCCCCGGCAGAGGCTGTTGCTAGGGGCAGAGGTAGCGACACTAGACTGTGGGTCAGTATGAGAAGAGGAAGGAAAGCCCCAGAACTAGCAACAAATTGTTCCAGCGGGGCCGGGGGCAGTGGCTCAAACCTCTAATCCCAGGTCTTTGAGAGGCCAAGGCGGGCGGATCACTTAAGGTCAGGAGTTTGAGCCTGGCCAACATGGCGAAACCCCATCTCTATTAAAAATACAAAAATTAGCCGGGTGTGGTTGGTGCCTGTAGTTCTAGCTATAGGAGCCTGAGGCAGAAGAATCTCTTGAACCCGGGAGGCAGAGGTTGCAGTGAGCCAAGATCATGCCACTGCACTCCAGCCTGGGTGACAGAGCGATACTCCATCTCAAAAAAAAAAAAAAAATTGTTCCAGTGGGACAAGGACTCCTCCCTTTTTTTCTGGGTTCACAATTGCACCCGGCACCAAGCCCCCAACCTTGTGCAAGGATGGTACACTCCACACTGACGGTTTTCAGTAAAACATGTACCCTGCCAATGGAATTTTGAGGAACAATAGATGCCCCCATGACCAGGCCCTGGCCCCCTTCTTTCCTGGGCACCTTAGATAGTAGTAGGACACACCACAGCTGCCAGCCAGGAAAGGGCCAGGGCGCAGGGCTGCTTGCTGCCCCCTTGATGCCAGCGTCCTCTGCCCAGGAGTATCAAAGTCCACAGAGCAGAGCACAGCAGATCCTCCTACCAAGCACCCTCGGGAGGGCACCCCAGGAAGCCACCTCCTAACCAGCACCCCCATACTTTGTGGCTGCAGTGGAAAGCAGGCACCCTAGTCTCCAGGCTTCCCTGTCAGGGAGAGACTGGAAAGAACATAAGAGAAAAGTTCCTCATTCTGCAAGGTGAAGGATGCCAGGAGAGAGAGGGCACAAGATGGGGAGCAGCGTCAGGAAGATGTCTCTGGACTAGAAGACTTGCGCCACAGAATCCTGGTGGTGCTACAAAAAAATAAATTTGGCTGGGCACGGTGGCTCACACCTGTAATCCTAGCACTCTGGGAGGCCAAGGTAGGCGGATCACGAGGCCAGGAGATCGAGACCATCCTGGCTAACACAGTGAAACCCCGTCTCTACTAAAAAATACAAAAATTAGCCGGGCGTGGTGGCGGGCATCTGTAGTCCCAGCTACTTGGGAGGCTGAAGCAGGAGAATGGCGTGAACCCAAGAGGCGATGCTTGCAGTGAGCCGAGATCGTGCCACTGCACTCCAGCACTCCAGCCTGGGCAACAGAGCAAGACTCTGTCTCAATTAATAAATAAATAGATATAAATTCAGCCTAGTATTCTGGGAGGCCAGAAAGCCCCGACTTTAACTGAGGGACACAATGACGTTTTGGGTCCCCTGGAATTAACATCGGCTCAGAGCCAGTGTCCAGTAGTCCCCAAAATGTCTGATCGTTTTCCTTTCCCCACTGCACAATTACCCTGGTAAAAGGACGGAGGTCTGCTTGGGGAAGGATGGGTAAAAGATTCACTACGTAAATTGTCAGTAATGTAGTGGGGTCCTTCCTCAAAACAATCTGGCCTCCCCTTCATTCAAGGGGTTCTGGGTCTGTAAACTGGCTCAAGTCTGGAAATTGATTGAGGTGCCATGATTCTCTGTTTTTATAATTTAAATTAGTCTTTTGTCCATTCAACCTAGAAGTTTCCTCCTTATATAAATTAAGTAGGAATGCAGTAGGCATCCTATCAGTTTCATCTCTAGGAACACTGTGATTAATTAGCCAATGCCAGAGCTCTACACAAGTGAGACTATTCTGACTGCCACTTTGCCTCTGCTGTCCATTATGGTAGCTACACCCACCTTGCCTTTGATGGCTGAGTGCCACCACTTGGCCCCTGCCACCTTGGGATCCAGTGATTCCCATTGAATTTAAATTTTGTAGCTGAGTGACTGCATTTCCCACCATTAGATCTGACATACAGAGAAGAGCAATTACAGGGCTCTGCAAAGATGCAGGTGCTACCCCCACAAATCTGTCACAAACAATATCAGAAGGCATTGGTCAGGGGTATATCTTCTGGACCTTCCCAGCTGGGATGAGTAGGTCTAAAGTGACTAATCCACCCCACCATCCCAATCTCTCTAGGCCTTTTGATACCTTCCTCTACATTAAACCAAGGGAGATCAGGCATTTTCAGCTCACTCACAGAGGGCCATCTTTTAATCCATATTTCAGCTAACCAAGCAAATAAACTATTAGGAACTTTTTCAACTCCCCAGGCTGCAACATGAAAAGCAGAGTCCCTACTTAGTGGGCCCAAATCACTAAATTCAGCCTTATCAAACTCTGTGTTTCTTCCACTGTTATCCCTTACCCTTAGTATCCATTCCCATGCCCATTCTGCAGATTTCTGTTTATATAGAGAACTCAAACAGTTCTTTTGGAGTGTAGCATACCTTCTCAGGGTCACACTCTGAACCCCACCTCTAGGGCCCACAGGGACTTTAGTCTAGTTATAGATCTAGAAGCAAACGGGATGTTGGGGGCGGCTCCTGTGAAGAATCAACATTATCTTGCCTGGCAACTGCCTCAGGGGAGTCCATCTAGAGGAACAGAATATTCTCAGGCAACCCAGGGCTTATCTCCTCAGACAAAGGTGGAAAGGCTGATGGCATGGGTTGGGAAGGGGATGTTGCCACTCCTGGGGATGGGGAAGCTGTTCCTTCTGGTAAAATAGGTTCATCAGAGTTTAAAAATTCAGTATCCGCAGCTTCATCAGGGTACTCCCACACATCCCTATTCCAAGTTTCAGGATCCCATTCTTCTCCAATCAATGCCCTCACTTTAATAGTAGACACCTGGAGAGGCTGTGCATGCATCTTCCATTGCAGGTCAGCCACTCGCATGGTAAAAGCTTCTGTCTGTTTTTCCACAATCTCAGCTCTTTCTCTATAGCAGATAAGACTCTCTTTCAGGGCAATCTTAGCAGATTTGAGGCTCAGTATTTGCTTCTGAAGCCAGGAGATGGCATCTCTGATGTCGTCATTTTCTTTCATCACTTTGTCCACTGAACTTAGGAGAACCAACAAGCTTCACTATGTTCCATGGTTCTCCACATATGGTCAAAGTTATTATGTGTAGAGTCACTAAACTTCTTGCCCCTCACAAGCAGTAAATCAGGAGCGTCAAATGCATTTATTTTGCATAACTCTCTAAACAGTTCATGCCAAGGACTATCAGTGTTCTTCATAATATTAGAAGTAGAGTCCTCAGCATTTTGGGGTCTAATCATATTAAGCAGCCAACTCCAGAAACCCCAAGACCAATGAAAGAACTCCATCCTTAATATTCTGTTAGAACCAATACTGGTACCAAAATCTGTATTAGAGTTCTCTAGGGGGGCAGATTAACAGACTATATATATGTGTGTATATATATATGTGTGTGTATATATATGTATATATGTATATGTGTATATATGTATATATATGTGTGTATATATGTATATATGTATATATGTATATGTGTATATATACACATATATATGTGTATATATACGTATATACGTGTATATATATACGTATATATACGTGTATATATATATACGTATATATATGTGTATGTATATACACACACACATATGTAAATTAATATAAAATATTATATATATAAAATAAACTCCCATATATACGGGAGTTAGTTTATTAAGTATTAACTTACATGATCACAAGGTCCAACAACAGGCTGTCAGCGAGCTGAGGAGCAAGGAGAGCCGGTCCGAGTCCCAAAACTGAAGAACTTAGAATCTGATGTTTGAAGGCAGGAAGCATCCAGCACAAGAGAAAGATGTCAGCTGGAAGGCTAGGCCAGTCTCGCCTTCTCACATTTCTCTACCTGCTTTGTATTCACTGGCAGCTGATTAGATGGCGCCCACCAGATTAAGGGTGGGTCTGCCTTTCCCAGCCTACTGACTCAAATGTTAATCTCCTTTGGCAACACCCTCACAAACACACCCAGAATCAATACTTTGCATTCTTCAATATAATCAAGTTGACATGGAGTATTAACCATCACACCAGGCAAAAGAGTAACATCACCTAGGTGCAGGTTCCACCTTTATTTCACAATGTTCCACGTGGGCAAGGCCCAAGCAGAAAGTCACATCACCTAGGTGATAGGCCCAGAGATATGTCACAATGTCCTCCTTGAAACATGGCCCTGGCAAAAGAGTACCAACACTTGTGTGCTTGATCTAGCAGTATGTCACAATGCCCTCTCTAGGCAGGCCCTAGGAAGGAGGGTCACATAAACTGGGTGCTGGACCCAGCAATATGACAGACTAATACATGTGGAATAAACACAGATGAGGCATGAGAGCCAAAACACCTAAAGGATGGGTCTAAGACATGCCAAAATACCTTCTGTGGCTCTGGAATAGGCAGGAGAGTCACATCATCAGGGTGCTGGGCCCAGCAATATGCCATAATTCCATCTTAATTCAGGACTTAGGCAGAAGAGTAACATCATTTGGGTGCTGGGCCCTGCAACAGATCAAAATTTCCCTTTGTGTGCATGATTCAGAAAAATGAGGATAGTCATATTACCTAAGGGCTGGGCTCAGAAATATGTCACAATCCCCTCATTGTAAAGATCCAGGCAAGAGAAGGAAGTCGTATCAGTTATGTCATGGGCTCAGAGATGTGTTCCAATTTCCCCAGTATGCAGGCTTGAAGTAGAAAAAAAGAGTCTTATCACCTAGGTGCTTCCCTATGTTTTTGTCACAGTCTAACATGTGGGCAGAAACTGGGCAGAAGAACCACATAAACTGAGTGCTGGGTCCTGAGATATGTCATAAGGCTCCCTTAAAACAAAACCCAGGCAAGAGGGTTACATCACCTAGGTGTGGGTTCCACCCACATGTCACAATGCTCCATGTAGTCAGGACCCAAGAAGAAAGTCACATCACCTAGGTGATAGGCCCAGAGATGTGTCACAATGCCCTACGTGAAGCATGGCCCTGGCAAAAGAGTACCATCACCTGTGAGCATGGCATAGCAAAATGTCACTATCCAGGTGAGCAGGACACAAGTAGGAGACCTGCACCACCTAGGTAATAGGCCCAGAGATATGTCACAATGCCCTCCTTTGGGCATGGCCCTGGAAAGAGAGTACCATCACCTGTGTGCCTGGCCTAGCAATATGTCACTATCACCACCCATATGCAGGGCCCATTCCAGAGAGGAGAGTCATGTCAATTAAGTGGTGGACACAGTGACATATCACAGTAATTTCTGTGGTCATGGTGCATGCAAGAATGTAACATCACCGGGGTGCTTGATCCAGATATACGTCACAATCCTTACTGAGAGCAGGCTCCAGGCAGAGTAGTCACATCACAAGAGGTTAGCCCAGATAGATATCACAGTTCCATATATGGGCTGGAAACAATCTGGAGAGTCAAATCACACAGGTGCTTGGCAAAGATATATATCACAATCACACTGGCAGAGAATTCCAGGGATGAGATTTACAATGTCTTGTTTTCATGTGTGAGAGTTGGCTTCATATATGTGAGACAGTGACAGTTCTTACGTCAGCTGGGTGTGCATACAAGACTCAGAATTTCACTTGTGTGCTGGGCCATGTTATGACACTCTCTGTACAACACAGGTCTTTATATAACATGTGTGAGTATTGTAATCTTCTGTGACCTTTATACTAGAAGGAGATCGAGGACATTACCAATGTCCCTAAACCTAGTCATGAGAGTAAAAATTTCTCTTATTGGCTGGGTCCACATATGAGAGTCATTATCATGCCTGTGAGCTGTACCTAGGTATATGTCACAATCCCTTCTGTGGTTTTGACAGGCAGCACAGCCACATCACCTAAATGCTTTTCCAGAAATATTCCAATATTCTCCTTGTAGGCAGTGTCCTGAGAGAACAGTCACCAAACTTGGGGACTAGGCCCAGCTCTATGGCACAATGCCCCTTTTGGGCACTGTCTAGGCAGGAGAGTAGAGTCATATCACACAAATGATGGGCCTAGAGATATTTCACAATGACACCACCCAGGCAAAAGAGTCGTATTGTTTGGTTGCAGTGCTGAGAAATGCTACAATGCTGACTGAAGGCAGGGTCCAGGCAAAAGGCAGGCACATGTAACCTAGATAATGGGTCCAGAGCTGTGTCACAATCCCTGCTGAGGACATTGCTAAGACAGGAGAGTCAAACTATCAAAGTGCTTGGCCCAGGTATGTGTCAAAATCTGTCAAACTTATGCTTTGATTCAGCAAATTCGAAACACTTTTTTTTTGTAGAAATTATGAAGTTATGTATTGTGAAAACACTTTGTGATGTCCTGTTTTATATCACAGAATTGAACTTCATTTTAATGAAACATGCTCCAAATGCTCTTTCTGTAGAAACTGTGATGTGACCTTTCTGGACTTATTGAGCTTTTATAGGAATATACCAATATCCAGCCCTTAATAATAGAAACAAACTATCTGTGAAAACGCTTTGTAATGTGTGGTTTTATATCACAAAAGGGAAACTCTGTTTTGATTCAACAAGTTCTAAACACACTTTTCCTGGAATCTAGAAAGTAAAGTTTCCAAAGCTATTGAGCCTTTATTAGAAAATATAAATATTCAGCCCTAAAAACTAAAAAAAAAAAAAAAGCTATCTCTAAAAATGCTTTCTGATATGCGGTTTTCTATCACAGAATTTAAACTGTGTTTTGATGAAAAAGGTTCCAAACACTCTTTTTGTAGAATCTAAAAAGGGGCATTCCAAACTTTGAGTCCTTATAAGAAAACATGAATATCCAGTCCTAAAACTTAGAAACAAGCTATCTGTAAAAATGTTTTGTGATGTGCTGTTTTATTTCACATGATTAAACCCACATTTTGATGAAACAAGTGCAAAACAATCTTTTTGTGGAATCTTAGTAGTAACATTTCCAAACTTATTTAGCCTTTATGAGAAAATTCAAATATTCAGCCCTAAAAACTATGAACAATGTATCTGTGAAAATGCTTAGGGATTTGCTGTTGTATATCACAGAACTGATCCTGCATTTTTATAAAACAGTGTTCAAAACACTCTTTTTGTAGAGTCTAAAAAGTTACATTTCTGAGCCTACTGGGCCCTTATAAGAATATGCAAATATTCAGTCCCAAGAACTACAAAAAAACCACCTGTGAAAATGCTTTGTCGTGTGCTGTTTTATATCACAGAATAGCACATGCGTTCTGATTCAGCAAGTTACAAACACTCTTCTTGTAAAATCTGAGAAGTGACATTTCTTACCCCATTGAGCCCTTATGGGAAAATATTAATATCTAGCCATAAAAACTAGAAATAAGCGATCTGTGAAAATGCTTTGTGATGTGCTGTTTTATATCACAGAATACAACCTGTGTTTTGATTCAACAAGTTCAAAACACTCTTTTGTAGACTCTAAGAAGTGTTATTTCTGAAGCCTTTGAGCCCCTATACGAAAATACAAAAATCATGCCTTAAAAACTAGAAACCGGCCGGGCGCAGTGGCTCACGTCTGTAATCCCAGCACTTTGGGAGGCTGAGGTGGGTGGATCACGAGGTCAGGAGATCGAGACCATACTGGCTAACATGGTGAAACTCCGTCTCTACTAAAAATACAAAAAATTAGCTGGACATGGTGGCAGGCGCCTGTAATCCCAGCTGCTTGGGAGGCTGAGGCAAGAGAATGTTATGAACCCAGGAGGCGGAGCTTGCAGTGAGCTGAGATCATGCCACTGCACTCCAGCCTGGGCGACAGAGTGAGACTCCATCTCAAAAAAAAAAAAAAAAAAAAATACTAGAAACAAACTATCTGTGAGAATGATTTGTGATATGCTGTTTTATATCATTGAATTGAATCAGCGTTTCTATGAATAGGTTTCAAATGCTCTTTTTTTTAAAATGTAAGAAGTGACATTACTGAACTATTGAACTCTTATAGGAGCATAAGAATATCCAGTCCTAAAAACTAAAACTAGAAACAAGCTTCTGTAAAAACGCTTTGTGATGAGCTGTTTTATATCACAGAATGGAAGTTTTGTTTTGATTCAACAAGTTCAAAACACTCTATGTGGAATCTAAGTAGTGCTATTTGTGAATTAAGACCTAACAAGAAAGTACAAATATCCACCCAAAATACTAGAAACAAGTTATTTGTGAAAATGCTTTGTGTTGTGCCTTTTTATATTACAGCATTGAAACTGTGTTTTGATTCAGCAAGTTTCAAACAGTCTATTTGTAGGATCTAAAAAGTTGTGTTTCTGAACCTATTGAGCATTATGAAAAAATACAAATATCCAGTCCTAAAAAATAGAAATAAGCTGTACATGAAAATGCCTTGTAATGTGCTGTTTTACATCACAGAAAATAACCTGTGTTTTTATTCAATGAGTTCAAAATACTCTTTTGTAGAATCTAAGAGGTGACATCTCAGAACCTATTGAACCCCTATAAGAAAATTAGAATATCAAGCCCTAAAACCTAGGAACAAGCTATTTGTAAAAATGCTTTTGATGTACTGTTTTATGTCCCCAAGTTGAATCAGTGTTTTAATGAAATAGGTTCCAAACACTCTTTTTCTTAGAATTGAAAGAGTGACATTACTGAGCCTACTTAGCTCTTATAGGAACATAAGAAGATCCAGTCCTAAAAAATGGGAACAAGATATCTGTAAAAACGCTTTGTGATGTGCTGTTTTATATGACAGAATGGAGCCTGTATTTTGGTTCAACAAGCTTGAAACATTCTTTTTGTAGAATCTAAGTGGTACCATTTCCAAACTTAATAAGACCTTATTAAAAAGTACAAATATACACATGAAAAACTAGAAACAAGCTATCTGTGAAAACATTTTGTGATCTGCTGTTCTATCTCACAGATTGAACATGCATTTTGATGAAACACATTTGAAACACTCTTTTTGGGGATTCTAGGAATTGACATGTCTGAGTCTATTGAGCACTTATAGGAACATAAAAATACCCAACCCTGAGAACTAGAAACAAGCTATCTGTGAAAACGCTTTATAATGTGCTGTTCTATATCACAAAATGAAACCTGTGTTTTTATTCAACAAGGATGAAACACCCTTTTTATGGAATCTAAAAGCGATGTTTCCAAACTATTGAGTCCTTATAAGAAAATATGAATTTCCAGTCCTAAAAACTAGAAACAATCTATCCGTAAAAATACTTTGTAACGTGCTGTTCTGCATCACAGAATTGAACCTGCATTTTCGTGAAACAGGTTACAAACACTCTTTGTGTAGATGCCAACAAGTGACATTTCCAAGCCTATGAGCCCTTATAGAAACATATGAATACCCAGCCCTAAAAACTTGAAAACAACCTACTTGTGAAAATACTTTGTGATGTGCTGTTTTATATCATGAAATTGAAGCTGCATCTTGATTAAATAGGTTTCAAACACTCTTTTTGTAGAATCCAAGCAGTGACATTTCCAAGACTAATGAGCACTTCTAGGACCATACAAATATCCAGTTTTATAAACTAGAAACAAGATATCTGTGAAAATGCTTTGTGATGTGCTATTTTATATCCAAGAATTCAACCCGCATTTTGATGAAACGGGTTCCAAATAATCTTTTTGTAGAATCTAAGAAGTGACATTTCCCTGCCTAGTGAGCCCTTATAAAAACGTACAAATAGCGTCTTAAAAATTAGAAACAAGCTATCTGTGAAAACGCTTTGTGATGTGCTGTTTTATATCACAGAATTGAACCTGTGTTTTAATGAAACAGGTTCCAAGCAAAAATTACATAGAATCTAAAAGTCACATTTCCTTGCCTATTGAGTTTTTATGAGAACATACTCATATCCAGCTCTACAAACTAGAAAAAAGCATTTTGTGATGTGCTCTTTTTTAACGCAGAATTGAAAGTGCATTTTGATGAAACAGTTTCCAAACACTCTTTTTGTAGATGCTAAAAAGTGACATTTCCAAGCCCAATGAGCCTTATAGGAACATATGAATATCCAGTCCTAAAATCTAGAAACAACCTATTTGTGAAAACCTTTTGTGATTTGCTGTTTTATATCACCAAATGGATCCTCCATTTTGATAAAACATGTTCCAAACACTCTCTTTGCACGATCAAAGAAGTGACATTTCCAAGCCTATTAAGCCCTTATAGGAACAAGTGAATATTCAGTCCTAAAAACTAGAAAAAAAGCTATTTGTGAAAATGCTTTGTGATGTGCTGTTTTATATTTCAGAAGTGAACCTGCATTTTGATGAAACAAGTTCCAAACACTCTTTTGGTAGAAATTAAAAATGGCATTGCTGAGCCTATTGAGCCCTTATAGGAACATACAAATATCCAGTCCTAAAAACTAGAAACAATCTATCTGTGAAAACGCTTTCTGATGTGCTATTTTATAGCACAGCATCGAACTTTTGTTTTGACAAAATAGGTTCCAGTCTTTCTGTAGAATCTTAGAAGTGACATTACTGAGCCTATTGAGCCCCTGTAGTAATATATTAATATCTAGTTCTATAAACTAGAAACAAGCTATATGTAAAAATGCTTTGTGATGTGGTATTTTTATCACAGAATGGAACCTGTGTTTTGATTCAACAAGTTCAAAACACTCTTTTTGTGAAATCTAAGAAGTGACGGCTCCAAACCTATTTCTTCCTATTGGAAGAAAATAGGTATATCCAGCTTTAAAAACTAGAAACAAGCTATCTGTGAGAACACTGTGTGATGTGCTGCATTATGTCACAGATTGGAACCTGTGTTTTGATTCAACAAGTTTGAAAGTCTTTTTGTAGAATCTAATATGTGATGTTACTAAATCTATTGAGCCTTTATAAGAAAATACAAATATCCAGCCCTAAAAAGTAGAAACAAGCTATCTGTGAAAATGCTTGTGTTCTGCTGTTTTGTTTCAAAGAATGTAACCTTGTTTTTATTCAACAAGTTTGAAACACTTTTTTGTAGAATCTATGAAGTGATGATTAGGAACCTATTGAGCTCACATAATAAAATACAAATATCCAGCCCTAAAAACTAGAATCAAGCTATCCGTGAATATGCTTTGTGATGTGCTGTTTTATATCACAGAATTCAATCCACATTTTGATAAAACAGATATTAAACGCTTTTTTGTAGAATCTAAAAAGTGACAGTTCTGAGCCTATTGAGCTTTTATAAGAAAATATGAGTATCTAGCAATATAAACCAGAAACAATCTGTGAAATCTTTCTGTGATGTGCTATTTTTTTTTCACAGAATGGAACCCGTGTTTTGATACAAGTTAGAAACACTATATTTGTAGAACCTAAGAAGTAATTTTCTGAGCCTATTCAGGTTTTATAAGAAAGTAGGAATATCCAGCACTAAATACTAGAGACAAGCTATCTGTAAAAAAGTTTTGTTATTTGCTATTTTACACCACAGAATTGAACTTGCATTTTGATGAAACAGGTTCCAAACATTCTTTTTGTAGAATTCAAAATAACAATTTTGAGCCTATTGAGCCTTTATAGGAACATATGAATATCCAATCTTAAAAGCTAGAAACATGCTATCTGTGAAGACACTTTGTGATGTGCTGTTTTATATCACAGAATGGAATCTATGTTTCGATTCAACAAGTTTAGAACTCTCTTTTTGTAGAATCTAAAAAATGACATTTCTGAACCTGTTGAACCCTTATAAGAAAATACAAATATCTAGCAGTAAAAACTAGAAACAAGCTATCTGTGAAAATACTTTGGAATGTGCTGTTTTTTATTACTAAATTGAACGTGTATTTTGATGAAACATGTTCCAAACATTCTTTTTGTAGAAACTGAGAAGTGACCTTTTTAAAGCTAATTTAGCCCTTATAGTAACATATGAATATCCTGCCCTTAAAATTAGAAACAAACTCTGTATGAAAACACATTGTGATATGCTGTTTTGTACTACAGAATGGAACCTGTGATTTGATTCCACAAGTTCAAAACACTCTTTTTGTAGAATCTAAGAAGAGACATAGATGAGCTTATTGAGCTTTTATACGAAGATACAAATATCCAGTCCAAAAAACTAGAAACAAGCTGTGAGAATGCTTTGTGATGTGCTGTTTTATATCACAGAATGGAAACTATGTTTTGATTAAATAAGTTTGAAACACTTTTTGTAGAATCTAGGATGTGACATTTCTGAATCTATTGAGCCCTTACAAGAAAATACAAATATCCAGCCCTAAAAACTAGAAAATAGCTATCTGTGAAAATGCTTTGTGTTTTGCTGTTTTTTCTTTTTTATCACAGAATGGAACCTGTGTTTTGATTCAACAAGATTGAAACACTCTTTTTGTAGAATCTAAAAAGTGACATTTCTAAACCTATTGAGCCCTTATAAGAAAATACAAATACACAGTCCTAAAAACTAGAAACAAGCTCTCTGTGAAAACTCTTTGTGATGTGCTGTTTTATATGACAGAATTGAACCTGAATTTTGATAAAACAGGTCCCAGACACTGTTCTTGTAGAATCTAAGAAGGAACATTTCCTACAGGAACTTATGAATATCCAGTCCTAAAAACTAGAAACAAGCTATCTGTGAAAATGTTTTGTAATGTGCTATTTTATATCACAGAATAGAACCTGTGTTTTGATTCAATAAGGTCAAAATATGATTTTTGTAGAATCTAAGAAGTGACATTTCTGACCTGTTGAGCCCTGATAAGAAAATATGAATATCCAGGCCTAAAAACTAGTAACAAGCCATCTGTGAAAGTGCTTTGTGATATGCTGTATTAAGCCACAGGATTAAACCTGCATTTTGATAAAACAGGTTCCAAATGCTTTTTTTGTAGAATCTAAAAAGCGACACATTTAAGTGTATTGAGTCCTTATAGCAACATACAAAAATCCAGCCCTGAAAACTACAAACAAGCTATGTGTGAAAACACTTTGTTATTTCCTATTTTATATAACACAATTGTACCTGTTTTGATTCAACAAGTTCGAAACACTCTTTTTATAGATTCTAAAAAGTTATGTTTCTGAACCTATTGAGCCCTTATAAAAAATATGAATATCTAGCCCTAAAACCCAAACATTCTATCTGTAAAAATGTTTTGTGATGTGCTGTTTTATATCACAGAATTAAACCTGCATTTTGATGAAAGAGGTTTCAAACACTTCTTTTGTAGAATCTAAGTGACATTTCAAAGCCTATTGAACCTTTACAGAGACATATGAATATCCAGTTCTAAGAGTGAGTAATAATCTATTTGTGAAAATGCTTTGGGATAGGCTATTTTATATTACAGAATATAAAATATTTTGATTCAACAAGTTTGTAACAGGCTTATTGTAGAATCTAAGAATTGATGTTTCTGAACCTATTGAACTTTTGCATGAAAATAGAAATAACCAGCCCTAAAAACTAGAGATAAGCTATTTGTAAAACACTTTGTGATGTATTGTTTATATCACAGAATTGAACGTGCGTTTTGATGAAACAAGTTCCAAACACTCTTTTTGTAGAATTTAAGAAGTGGCATATCTGAGCCCATTGAGCTTTCATGGGTACATACAAATATCCAGTCCTAAAAGCTAGAAACAAATATCTGAGTAAATGCTTTGTGATGTGCGACCTTATATCAAAGAAAACACCCGTGTTTTGATTCAACAAGTTAAGAACACTTTTTTTATAGTATTTAACAAGTTCACAACTAACTCAGTCAAAATGGAGCATCTGGGAGGCAGGGGATCGCTCTTGTCTGACTCTCTTGATCCTTGTCTGACTCCTCCCATGGGAGACAGGGTTCTTCGAGAGCCTTTCTTTTTTTTTTTTTTTTTTTTTGAGACAGAGTCTTGCTCTGTCGCCCAGGCTGGAGTGCAGTGGCGCGATCTCGGCTCACTGCAACCTCCGCCTCCCGGGTTCACGCCATTCTCCTGCCTCAGCCTCTCCGAGTAGCTGGGACTACAGGCGCCCGCCACCACGCCCGGCTAATTTTTTGTATTTTTGGTAGAGACGGGGTTTCACCATGGTCTCGATCTCCTGACCTCGTGATCCGCCCGCCTCGGCCTCCCAAAGTGCTGGGATTACAAGCGTGAGCCACCGCGCCCGGCCCTCGAGAGCCTTTCTTGCAGAAGGCATGATATGAAAAAGCCAACACATGAAAAATTATATGTTGAGAGAGTCCAAGTGTCATGGAATCATCTGTATCAGCACTGAAAGATTCTGTAACTGTGGGGAGGAAGGCTTCTTAACTCACATCTATAGTAGTCCTCTACCTGCTGCCACAGCTCTTGCATGTCTTAAATCATTTTCCTATGATTTAGAATCACTTTCATCAGATAATGCGCCATTTTCAGTGTGATTTTAAATAATCTGTAATGTTCCTGTTATCCCCATAACTGTACCCTATGTAAATCTATACATAGAAAACATTTTTCACGTGGTTATATAAGTACAGTATGATCAAAAGTGTTGCTATAATGATTCCTCCTGCTTTACTTAATGGTTTCTGAGTTGACAATTGTCTTACCTATTCTCAGTATGTACCTAATTCATCCTTCACTTGTCATCTTTTATCATAAAGCTCTATTCTCCTTGTATTAATATCTTTGCCATATTTCACAGGGCGGAAAAAGGTGGGCTTCTCAACAGGCACAGTCAGTTTGAAGAATGTGGCTGATTCTACAGCAACGTGCTTTTCTAAGGATGACAAAAACTCACACAATCCCTAGAAAGGCTGGTATGAACCTAGATTCCACACAGTCTGACCTGCAATGGGGTCAAGAGATGCTTCACTACTTCACACGTTTTGGTCACTGGTAAATCTTAAGGTACTTTGTTCTCTCTTGTGTGAATTCTCTCTTTAGATATGTCTTCTGACCATTTGTTTCTATTCCTGTGTTAACTGGGTCTAAACATTGTACAAAGGTTGAAAAAAAACACTCCAATGGAAGTTTCCCGAGAGGCTGGTGTTCAATTTCTGAACTCACATGTAGATGTGTATTTTTTCCATAATCAATTTTACCTTTTCCCCTGCCTCTGACAGCTGTCTCTTCTTTTCTGATCACTCACGTTCTTTCATTCTCAGCTTCCTGAGTTGAGAAGGGAAATACATGCACATGATTCACTAGCCCATGTGGGATTCTCTCTTCCCTTCTGACGTCTGAAGGTCATGATTCAAAGGTCATTTGCCAACCTTCCCATAAGTGAAGCAACTGATCCTCACAACTGAAGGAAGAATTGACACCTCCCATTGAGGGACAAAGAAAAATCATACTCTGGCCTGCTAGCAAGTCACCTGTTATTACCAGCTCATCTTAATAGGTCTATAGTCCTATTCTTTAGTAAGTAAGGGCTATTACAAGCTTCAATGAGATGCACTATGTCTGCTTCTGGGGTCAGCCTTGAGATTGACACAGCAAAAGCTCATTTTAGTTTAGTGTGGAAAACCAGACCTCACCAACTCATCAAAACTAACTCCATCAGGATGGAGTAGGGATCGCTACTCATCTTTTTATTTATTTATTTATTTTATTATTATACTTTAGGTTTTAGGGTACATGTGCACAATGTGCAGGTTTGTTACATATGTATCCACATGCCATGTTCTTTTGCTGCGCCCATTAACTCGTCATTTAGCATTAGGTATATCTCCTAATGCTGTCCCTCCCCCCTCCCCCCACCCCACAACAGTCCCCGGAGTGTGATGTTCCCCTTCCTGTGTCCATGAGTTCTCACTGTTCCTACTCATCTTACTCCTCCTGTGGCAGACCTGATTCTCCATCAGAGGCTAATGCCAGAATCCTGACAATCAGTTTTAGAGTGATCCTTCCGGAACATGGTGTCATTAACACTGCAGTTCACTACTGTACATTTCCATAATTGAGGGATGGAACTCTTATCATTGACTTTAAAGATCCTTATTGAGAGATAATGCTAATTTGAGTGCTGGACATATATACTGAATTAGAAATCATCTAAATGGCTCCTTAGTCAGGGTGTTATGTCCTGAAAATTGGTGACAACTGCATATCATCCACCCTGGTGTTGATGATATGGTTCAGTTCATATGATTTTCACAAGGTTCAGTTCATAGAGAGTGAGTGCAGAAAAAGAAAATGGCCTAAAAAGGTAGGTTTGCTGTGTTGCCTTCACACTACTTGATTCATGGTTCTGACTCTAAGGATCTCACTTGGTACTTGATTTCATGTGAAGGACATGTAAAATTCCAATAACTCTAGGAAACAGGAACAAAAACACTTCAAAGAGAAAGTTAATGCACTTGTTTCTGATCACCTAGGCCATCCTTCAACACATGCTGCCTGGAGTGACCTCAAGCAAGGAGTGTGTTGTGAGGTGCTAAAGCTGAAATGGGAGCAGGGTCCTGTCCTCACCCTAAATGAGGTCACAGTTTAGTGCAAGTGAAAAGCTAGTGGGGACATCACTACTCCTGCTGTGCCCTTGGAAACTAGAAACACAAAACCTGAGTCTGGAAGGAATCTAAGGAAGGATTCTGCTCTTGAGCAGACACGAGTGCATCTGAAGTTTCTGATCTCCTGTGAGAACAATGGGAAACACCAGACAGTATACAAAGCCCATAATTTAATTCATCAAATTGCTAACAGAGAAGTAAATGGACATGAGGCTGAGATGAAGAAGAAGAAAACTCAGGAAGAAGGTCAGTCTCACATTTGGAGCCCATTTCCCTGAGTTTCATCATTGGATTCTGAAAGGGACTACTGAGATGCAAAGAAGCAGAGCAGCTTTTGCACACATGCATGGGACTAGATGAAAAAGAAGTGGATTGAGGGTCTGCCAATGAATGTGACCCCTACTGAAGTCCTCTGGCTTTGGCTGGAACCCAGGAGTCACACACCAGCAATAGAGCTGGACAGGAAATACTTTGGCCTTTGTAGGGGCTGAGCCTGCACTGATGACCTCAATTGCTGAGTATGTAGAGGGCTGACTATATAAAGGGCATCCAGGTGTGCTAGGAACCCTGACCATACCCCAGAAGTAGACTCCCATCTTTTCTGCAGCAAGATAAAATGCTAGTAGGCTTCAATTCATTGCTAAAGATTATTAGTCAGCATCCTACAATTAATTTAAGTAGACTATTCACATGGCAGGAAAATACAATGTAATATGACCAAAAGCTAAGACTGTGATAATGAATCCAAAGGTGACCCAAGCATTAAATTGAACGATGCCAGTACCAGTACCTCTTCTTCCCCCTAAAAAATTACAAACGAGAATGTAGGAAGGAAAAGAAAATATGAAGATCGAACTAATAAAGCATGAAGAAAAAACTCAATTTTATACTCACTGAATTTGCCACAAATATTGCAGAAAATATTCTCAAGGACATTGCAGTTGTCTACTTTCATTGGGATATGGTTCATACAACAGTATTTGTGTCAATGAATATCTTACTCTTTCTTGGCAGTCTTTCTTTTTCTGTAGATTTTGTAATTGCCGAGCTTCATCGCCACCTTTTGGACTTCAGCTTCTATAGATCTCCATGAAGCAAAGACGGCTTGCAGGTCAATTTTAATTCCTGGAAAAGATAAACCCCTTTTCTTTGTATGCATGCAAGTGGACCTGAATCCTTGGTTCAGGTAGGAAGAGAAGAAGGTGAGAAATCTGAGGGCAAAATCTGTTTTTTCCCTTTCCAGGGCAAACTCATTTTCATGCTATGGGGACTCTGACAGATAGCATATCTTCCTGGCTAAGGCTATTGGACCTCCAGGCTTTCCACTGTTAATCCATGGATTCATCATCTACATTTCATGACTTTAAGAAAGACTTGAGAGAAGATATTTAGCAAATAATAATTGAGCAATGACATGAATATACTTCAAATAACTGAACTGTAGACTTCAACATGGTTAGATGGTAATTATCATGTTATGAATATTTTACCACAGGTTAAAATGTTTCACAATTTGAAAAAGAAGTAATTACCTTCAGTTTTCTGAGTTCTACAATTTGTAACATTTCATCCCCTGCTTTTTCCTGATCTGCAGCAGAGCATCTTTCTTCTGTTTCTGCTCTGTTCAAAGTCCACTTTCCCTTCCCTGACACCAGCTTCACTGAGGCTGGTTTAAACCTAACAAAACATTCTCACCAACTAATGAATTCTCACAAGGAATTCCATATAGATACTCTATGATCTTAATCTCTTAAGACATGAAATATTTGTTTTCATCATAGCCAAGATGCAATGCAAATCCTGTCACAGACGTGGGTTATATACCTCTGAAATTCCTGAGGTATTTATTGAAATAGCATCTTTCAAGTTCTTTGTAGAAATTTTTTTTTCTGATTTTTGCACCTAGAATAGAAACAAAAACTGTACTAGGATTTTGATAGAAACAACAGGTGATCTAAAAAGATGAAAGAGCAACCACATCTATCCCACAGCCGCTGCTTGGTTTCATGGGAAAAGTAGCTGGCCCAGTTCAGAGCTAGGAGAAATGTCAAACACATGAAGAAATCAGAGGTGATGAAACATTGTGAGTCACCCACAACCTCCCTGCTTAGGAGATGATGCAGAAGTGTGCATCATGAGATGCATGAGAAGGTGCAAAGATGTCCAAGTCAAACAACTCAACTGAACTTTTCTTAATGGAATATTTAAAAAGTGGTTCAATAAAAAACTTTCTCCAATTTACATTGAAAATTCTCTGTTCAAGACTAAGCGGGGTAGGCACTGTTTAATGTGCCTAGATACCTTCAAAACTTATGTATTTTCTGTTTTCTACATATCTTGAAGGGCAGTGCTGAATGATGTGTAATTATCTGGGTTGTAAAACTAAAACATACTTCCTATTTCCTTGAATATAAGAAATTATTGTGGTATTAGCATTTTTTATAGATCATTGTTCAGAAGAAGGTTCAGCCCCTAGACACCCAGACACTTTTACTACGATGAATAGCAAGTGAAAATGTAGAGCTCAGTTTACCCAATAAATAAAAGGCTCAAAAGCTAAATTATGGCACAACTTAGCAGCCAAATTCTTATCAAGTACAGACTTTTGACATACTGATCTCTCTCCAGTTGCAACTGACAACATGCACTTTGAATGATGTCATTTGAAATGACCACTTATTACCCTGTCCAGACACACTTCTTATTTGTTATTTGGAGGGTTTTCTCTTCCTCATGAGATGCAGTGCAGTTCTTTTTTTCACCTTCCAGCAGTTTGTCGCCTCTTCCCTACAATCTTAGAGGAATTTTGTGTCAGTATAATTGTTTATTCCTTGAGCTCTTTAATTTCCCCTAAAAATCACGTGGTGCTCCTATAAATTACCTACATCTCCATCTCTCTCTCCCTTGAGAGGAGGGTGCTCTTTAATCATCAAGAATCTGGCTCTTCTTGCAGTCTCATTTTTTGACTGGCTCCCATGTTTATGTCTGTTAATAAGGTTGTATGTTTTTCTTCTTCTGTTAAGCTGTCTGTTGTCAGTTTATTTCTGCAGTGAACCTTTAGAGAGGAGAGCAGAAGCTTTCCTTCCACCCACACAATAGAACTATAAGGCAGAAAACTTTAGAAATAATTTTCTATTTAAGTGGTGAAACTTCATACTTTATTTCTAATAAAGAACACAATGGTAAAAAAAAAACTTATGGCCGGGCGCGGTGGCTCACGCTTGTAATCCCAGCACTTTGGGAGGCCGAGGCAGGCGGATCACAAGGTCAGGAGATCGAGACCACAGTGAAACGCCGTCTCTACTAAAAATACAAAAAAATTAGCCGGGCGTGGTGGCGGGTGCCTGTAGTCCCAGCTACTCGGAGAGGCTGAGGCAGGAGAATGGCGTGAACCCGGGAGGTGGAGCTTGCAGTGAGCCGAGATCGCGCCACTGCACTCCAGCCTGGGCGACAGAGCGAGACTCCGTCTCAAAAAAAAAAACAAAAAACAAACAAACAAACAAAAACTTATTTTTGACTGAAAGCTCTGTTGACATTCTATCAAATGAACATCAAACTATTTAATTTTCATAATGTTAATGGCAGAGTTTTTATAATTCTTATGCTAATAAATCTTTTCCCTTTTTATTTTGTAAAACACAATATCCATAATGATAATGGCTTCTGATAAGATTCTTACATAGATTCCTCAGGATTTAGCTGTATGTTCTTGAAAACATCTTAATTTTAAATATTTTTTTCAAGATGGTGAATTAAACAGAGACAGCCATTCAACAGGTAGGACCATGAATATGCTGAGTCCTAAATGGAAAGAATTGAATTAGAAATCCATGCAACAATGGGAATAATTTCAGAAACATTGTGTTGAGCAGAATAAGGCAGACACAAAAGAGTACCTATGGCATGGCCTGCATCTATATACGTGAAATTTTAGATAAAGTAAAATTAACCTTTGATGAGAAAGGGATTGGCTGGTAAGAGGGAGAGTTTACTTTCTGGGGTGACATAATATTGTACATCTTGAAAGGGGGTGGGAGTGTGCTGGTTTCAAAATTAGTAAACTCACACTTAAGATTTGTATATTTTCTTCTATGTCATGTTCCTTAGAAGAAAATTTTATTAAAAAGTACTGAATTCAGTTAATGTTAGTCTTGCTAAACCATTCAGTGTGAAGTATGTTGATATTTCCAATTTAGCTGGAAATACATCTAAAATAAGATGAGGTGATGAGTGGATGGAGGAACGGAAAGATGTGTAGATATGCATTAAGTCATGTTCATTAAAATGTTAACAAATCAATGCTGTATGTATGAACATTTTTATAATAAAATGTTGATGGTAATTGCAAAAATCACTTGTCTCATGTCAGTGATTTTTCCTTTCAACAAGAGTTCCAAAATAATTATTATTTATGTTCTATATGTTTGAACAATTTTAAACACAATATCAATTGGATGTTTTCCCTGTCAATTGATCATGGAGTTGCAAAATGCAAGGATACACAGAGAAATCTTGCAAAGGTGCTGCTGTCTAGGTTTTGGTTTTCAGGACAAAGACCAAATGGAAAAATTAAGCCTCATGTCTCTTTCTAAGGTAGAGGATAGACACAGTGTCACATGACTATACAAAGGAATTTTACTTAGTAATGAAAAAGAACAAACCATTAATATTTAAAATGTTATAGATCAATGTGAAAATGATTCTTCTGACTTTAAAGAATCCAGAACAACAAAAATACCTGTCCTGCATGATTCCATTACATGAAGTGGCAGCTCAGGGGAAGAATAATAGAATGGAGGGAGAAGGACAGATGAATTAGAAAGGGGGAGGAGAAAACTTTGGAGAGGGAAGAATGTGTTTATTATCTTGAATCTGGAATGTGGTGATGCTTTCATTGCTGTATCCTTGTGTAAAAGTCAGCAAATTGTATTCTTTAAAAAGATGCTATTTACTATACAGGACATTACAAAACTTAAACTGTAGGAAGGAAATCTGATATCCAAACTATTAGTTTTTATTTATCTGACAAAAACATTGCAAATATTTTTTAAAAAATAATTACAGAACTTTACACAGAAATTTATAATTCAATTTAAAATGGAGATAAAAAATACAAACTTACAATGGTCAGGAAGCCAAGGTCTTTTAAATATTTAGAATTTTGTCATACGTTTTGTGTAATATATCCAAAAATACGCCAGCACTGTTTGGAAAAATAAGAAAAATATAAGAAAAAATCTTAAAGTTATAGATAAAATTATTACATAAAGATATGTTTATATACACACAAAACTGACAGTGGACAGCTGCTATAATAATACCTGGGTTATATTCCAACAACAATAATCAGATTGTTGTTTAGCAGAAGTTTCTAAAAACACTAACCTATAAAAATTAATGTTTACTTGCTGCTGAAACAGGGGACTTTATGTCAGATTTTCAAAGTCCATAAATATTATCATAAAATAGTCTTCTTGGAATTATGATTAATACTGTGAGAATTGAAGTTAGTTAAAAACACAATACCAGGTCACCAATCAGAAAAGTTCACCTTCATATGTTAGAGCATTGCACCCAAAGCAATCAGTAGCAACTTGAAAATCCATATGGAAAGCAATACAAACTTTCTGGAATGAATGGCCAGCACCAAAAAAGGCACAGATATTATTTTACAATCACCAGATTTACAAGTATTGGGAGAGAAAATAAATTCAAAATGTAATTTAGACCAATCCACACACCAAGACTCAGTTTTGTGCATATAAAACCTCTCTATAAAGCAGCCTCTGAGTTCTGTAGCACTTTTGTCTTTAGCCTCACAGAGGAGGTGAGTAAAGCCTGGGCTCCTGGGAGAAATGCACTTTCTGTACCCTCTGTCTGAAAGGAAGCAGGAGCTCTGAACACAATTGTTAGATGTGAATCAGATGCACATGAAAAACAAGCGCCATCATGAGGTGGTGAAAGTCACAATCTTAACCTTTGGCTGGGCCCTGTTATGAAACTCTCTGTACCACCCAAAAAGTTCATACAATACACATTCATGTTTTAAACTATGTGAGCATTGTACAAATATGCAACTCAGAACCTTACTTATTGCCCTAAGCCTAGCTATGAGAGGCAAATATCTCTTATTGTTTGAATCTCAGTATAAGCTTAATTGTCAAGCCTGAGAACTGAAGCGCAGTATATGTCATAATCCCATTTGTGGGCAAAAACTAGGCAGGGGGGTAATATCCTTTAGGTGCTGTGCCAAGCAACATGTTACAATGCCCTCTCTAGGCAGGCCTTAGGAAGAAGGGTAACATTAACTTGGTGCTGGACCTAGCAATAGGACACAATTCCACATGTGGAAAAAACCCAGCCAAGAGATAAAAGACAAAACACCTACAGAATGGGCCCAAGATATGTCAAAATACCATGTGTGGCTCCAGCACACGCAGGAGAGTCACATCATCAGGGTGCTGGGACCAGCAATATGTCATAATTCCCTCTTTATGCAGGACCCAGGCAGAAGAGTGACATCATCTGCATGCTGGGCCCAGCAGTATGTTAAAATTCCCTTTTTGTGGGCATGGTTCAGGAAAGAGGAGAGTCACATTACTTAAGTGCTGGACTCAGCAATATGTCACAATCCCTCCATTGTAAAGGCCCAGGCAGAAGAAAGTCACATCACTTAGGTCATGGGCTCAGAGATATGTCCCAATGTCCCTAATAGGCAGGGCTCAGGCAGAAAAGGAAAATCATATCACCTAGGTGCTTCTCAAGGTGTATATCACAATGTAACATGTGGGCAGAAACCAGGCAGAAGAGCCACATTACCTGGGTGCTGGGTCTTCAATATGTCACAAGCCACCTTAGGACAAGACCCAGGCAAAAGAGTTACATCACCTAAGTGCAGGTTCCACCCTTATGTCACAATGCTCGGGCCCAAGCAGGGTGTCACATCACCTAGGTAACATGCTCAGAGATATGTCACAATACCCTCCTTGGGGAATGGCCCAGGCAAAAGAGTACCATCACCTCTCTGCCTGGCCTACACATATGTCATTATTCTCCCTGTGTGCAGGGCTTATTCAAGAGAGGAGAGTTACATCACCTAAGTGGTGGACACAGTGATATGTCACAGTGATTTCTGTCATCATGGTGCAGGCAAAAATATAACATCACCTGGGTGCTGGATCCAATGATATGTCACAATATTTACTGAGAGAAGGGGCCAGCAAGAAAAGTTACATCACGTAGAGTTTGGCCCAGGTAAATATCACAATCCCATATGTGGGCTGGAACTAGTCTGGAGAGTCAAATTACACAAGCACTTGGCAAAAACTTATATGACAATCACACTGGCAGAAAATTTCAGGAATGAGATTTACTATACCATACATGTCCTGTTTTTATGTATGACAGTTGGCTTCATTCATGTGACAGAGTGACAGTCTTTACTGTCAGCTGGGTGTGCACATGAGACTCAAAATTTCGCCTGTGTGCTGGGCTTTGTTATGGCACTCTCTATATAATCCAAAAGTTTTGTAAAATATGTGTGGGTGTTGTAGGCTTCTGTGAAATTTTTAGCAGAAAAAGATCCAGGACATCACTCCTGTCCCTAAACTTAGTTACGAGAGTCAAAATTTTCCTACTGGCTGGGTCCACATATGAGAGTCGTTATCATGCCTGTGAGCTGTGCCTAGGTATATGTCACAATCCCCTCTGTGGTTTTGAGACAGACAGAACAGCCACATCACTTAAATGCTGGGCCAGAAAAATTCCACTATTACCCTTGTAGGCAATGCCTTGGCAGAAAATTCACATAACTTGAGTGCTAGGCCCAGCTCTGTGGCACAATGCCTCTTGTGGGCAGTGTCTAGGCAGGGGAGGGGATTCATATCACCTAAATGATGGGCCCAGAGGTATGTCACAATGCTTTGTGTGGACAGGGTTCAGACAAGAGTCATATAATTTGGAAGCCGTGCTTGAAAATGCTACAATCTCCACAGGAAGCAGGGTTCAGGCAGAAGAGGAGAATCATGTAACCTAGATGCTGGGTATAAAGGTATGCTACCATCCCCCCTGAGGACACTGTTAAGACAGGAGAGTCAAATCACTAAGGACCCTGACCCTGATATATATCAAAATCTCGGCTGGGCGCGGTGGCTCACGCTTGTAATCCCAGCACTTTGGGAGGCCGAGGTGGGTGGATCACGAGGTCAGGAGATCGAGACCATGGTGAAACCCTGTCTCTACTAAAAATACAAAAAATTAGCCGGGCGTGGTGGCGGGCGCCTGTAGTCCCAGCTACTCAGAGAGGCTGAGGCAGGAGAATGGCGTGAACCTGGGAGGCGGAGCTTGCAGTGAGCCGAGATTGCGCCACTGCACTCTAGCCTGGGCGACAGAGCGAGACTCCGTCTCAAAAAAAAAAAAAAAAAAAAAAAAAAAAAAATCTCATGTGTGAGCTAGACCTAGGAAGGGTTATTAAATCACTCTGGAGCTGGGCAAAGGTATATGTCACAAAAACACCAGTGGAAAGGTCCAGAGATGAGAGTCACCATTCTGCACATGTCTTGGCTTCAGGTATAAGAGGACTGGTCTCAGGTATATGGCACATTATCACCTGTGGGCAGGGAGAAGGTAGAAAAACCACATTGCCTGGGTGGGTGTGGGTCCAGTGAGATGTCACAATCCTCTTTATCCAGGAACCTGTCCCGATAGTCACGTAGGTTCTTTTCTATTTTCCCTAAGCATCAGCCGGTTTGAGAAATAAAGGCACAGAGTACAAAAGAGAGAAATTTTAAAGCTGGGTGTCCGGGGGAGACATCACATGTCGGTAGGTTCCATGATGCCCC
This sequence comes from Hylobates moloch, assembly GCF_009828535.3. Lineage (NCBI taxonomy): Eukaryota > Metazoa > Chordata > Mammalia > Primates > Hylobatidae > Hylobates > Hylobates moloch. The sequence continues at coordinate 113,168,434 of NW_026652276.1, forward strand.
ACAAGCCGCAAAACCAGCAAGTTTTTATTAGGGACTTTCAAAAGGGGAGGGAGTATATGAATAGGGTGTGGCTCACAGACATCAAGTACTTCACAAGATAATAGAATATCACAAGGCAAATGGAGGCAGGGCGAGATCACAGGACCACAGGACTGGGGCAAAAGTAAAATTGCTAATGAAGTTTCGGGCACCATTGTCATTGATAACATCTTATCAGGAGACAGGGTTTTGAGAGCAAGTGGTCTGACCAAAATTTATTAGGCAGGAATTTCTTCTTCCTAATAAGCCTGGGAGTGCTATGGGAGACTGGGGTCTATTTCACCCCTACAGTCTACAGACCATAAAAGACGGCCATGCCCTGGGGGCCATCTATAGATCTACCGCCAGGCGTGTATTCTCTTTCCCAGGGATGTTCCTTGCTGCGAAAAAGAATTCCGCGATATTTCTCCCATTTGCTTTTGGAAGAAGACAAATATGGCTCTGTTCCACCTGGCTCACCAGCGGTCAGAGTTTAAGGTTGTCTCTCTTATTCCCTGAACAATTGCTGTTTTCCTGTCCTTTTTTTAAGGTGCCCAGATTTCATATTGTTCAAACACACATGCTCTACAATTTGTGCAGTTAATGCAATTATCACAGGGTCCTGAGGTGACATACATCCTCCTCAGCTGACAGGATTAAGAGATTAAAGTAAAGACAGGCATAGGAAATCACAAGGGTATTGATTGGGAAGTGATAAGCATCCATGAAATCTTCACAATTTAGAGATTGCAGTAAAGACAGGCATAAGAAATTACAAAAGTATTAATTTGGGGAACTAATAAATGTCCATGAAATCTTCACAATCCATGTTCTTCTGCCATGGCTTCAGCTGGTCCCTCTGTTTGGGGTCCCTGAATTCCCACAACATCTCTTTATGGGCAGGAACCTGCCCATAGTTTTAAATTGCTTAGGTGCTTGTTCCATGTATCACACAATTTCGTCTGTGGTCTGGGTTTAGGAAGGAGAGTCAAATCACTCAGGGGCTGGGCAAAGTTATATGTCCCAGTCACACACTCGGAAAGGTTAAGAAATAAGTTCCTGCCCATGAAGAGTCACATCACCTGGATACTGGTTTCAGTGATATATCTAAGTCCCCCCTTTGCACAGGGCTTAGGCAAGAGAGGGGACTCACTTCACCTAGGCAATTGGCCTAGATATATGTCACAATGGCTCTTATGTGCAGTACCAAGGCAGAAGAGTGACCTCTCATTGGTGCTGGGCTGAGCAATATGTCAAAATCTCCCCTATGGTCAAGGCCCAGGCAAGAGAGGAGAAACATCACCCAGGTGCTGAGCCAAGTGATATGCTACAAAGCTTCCTGTTGGCAGAGCTCAAAAAGGAGAGTCATGTCACCTGGGTGCAGTACCCAGTTATGTATCATAATGCACCACAAGTGCAGGGACAAGGCAGTAGAAGGGAGTCACATCACTTACGTGATGGATCTAGATATAAGCCACAATGCTCTTTGAAGGCAGGGTTCAGGCACAAAATTCACATCACCTGGGTGCTGGTCCCAGTGATATGTAAAATTTCTCTTTGTAAGTAGAACCTAAGAAGGAGTTTTATATTGCTTAGGTGCTTGTTCCACGTATCACACAATTTCACCTGTGGTCTGGGTTTAGGAAGGAGAGTCAAATCACTCAGGTACTGGGCAAGGTTATATGTCCCAGTCACACGCTTGGAAAGGTTAAGAAATAAGTTACACAGTCCCACACAGGTCTTGGCTTCGGGTATGAGAGTCAACACCTCCTATGAGTTTGGTAGAAGTACAGGAGTCACAGTCTCAACAATGAGAAAGATCCGTGTGTAAGAGCCTCAATCCTAGTTGAAGATTGTGTTCCAGTAGAAGAGTCACAGCCTCACAGGTGTGCTGAATCATAGTTCAAACGTCACGAAACCTACTGTGGATCAGACCTATGTATGAGAGTAACAATTTCAACCTTCAACTGCTTTTTATGTGTGAGATTTAGTACCTCACTTATAGGCTCTGTTTATGTGTGAGAATGACAATCGTGTCAGCTGGATGTGCATCCCAGAGTCACAATCTCACCTGGTTGCTGTTCCCTGTTATGACACTCTTTGTACCACTCAGGCTTTATATAATATGCCTGTGTCATAATCCTCTGTGAACTTTATACAAGTGGAAGAACCAGGATTTTACCCTTGGCCATAAGATTGGCTATGAGAGTCAAAATATCTCTACTGGCTGGGTCCAGGTATAAGGGTTATTATTGTGCATGTGAGCTGAACCCAGGTATATGGCACAATTTCTCCTGTGGACAGGGACAAGGCAGAAGAGTCACATCACCTGGGTAAAGTCTCAAGTAGTATGTTACCAATCCTATTATAGAAAGGGTTTAAGAAAAAGAGAGGAGTCACACTACCTAGTTGCTGGTCTCATAAATATGTAATAATCCCCTCTCTTGGCAGAGTCCAGAATAGAAAGGAGACACATACAACCCAGGGCACAAGCTGGAGAGACACATCATCTAGCTGATAGGCTCAGAGATATATGATAATATCCCCTGTTGACAGGGCCCAGGCAGAAGAGTCACATTACTATGATTCTGACCCAGTGATATGTAACAATGCACCCATGGAAAGGAATTTGAGGAATAAAGTCTCAACACCTGGGTACTAGGCCCAGTGATATGACACAATCTCATCATCTTTGAGGGTTGACACCTTTAACTTTTAGCTGAGTGTCTATATTAGAGGCACAATCTCACGCATGTTCTGGGCCAATATATAACCCTCTCTATGACATCTGAGGGCTTTGTAAAACCTGCATGAGTGTTGCAAACCTCTCTGAGGCCCACATGCTCGTATGGACTCACAATCTTACATATTGCCCTAAACCCAGGTTTGATAGTCAACATCTCTCCTTTAGGCAGGGTTAAGGGAGAAGAACCATTATTATGCCTGTGGGCTGGGTCCAGAAATGCGTCACCATCCCACCTGTGGCCAGATCCACATAGAAAAGTGACAATTCCAACTTTGTGCTGTATTCCATTGTTAGACTCAGGACCTCAAGAGTGGGCACTGTAAACGTGGGATGGTGACAACTTTTAATTTCACCTGGGTGTGTAATTGACAGTCCCAATCTGAACTTTCTGCTGGACCCTGTTAAGAAACTCTCTACCACCAAAGAGTTTATACAATATAAGTTAGTGTTGTAAGCTTCTGTGACCTTGGTACAAATATGCAACCCAGGACCTTACCTACTGCCCCAAGTGTAATGATGAGAGGCAAAATATCTTCTATTTGCTGAATCCCAATATAAGTTTGATCATCATGCCTGTGAACTGAAGTAAGGTATATGTCATAATCCCATTTGTGGGCAAAAACTAGGCAGGAGGGTAACATCACTTAGGTGCTGTGCCAAGCAACATGTCACAATGCTTTCTCTAGGCAGGGTATAGGAAATTGGACCACATTAACTGGGTGCTGGACCCAGCAATATGACACCATCTCATGTGGAAAAACCCAGCCAAGTTATAAGAGCCAAAACACCTACATAATGGGCCCAAGATACGTCAAAATACATTCGGTGGCTCCAGCACAGGCAGGAGAGTCATATCATAAGAATGCTCAGCCAAGAAATATGCAATATGCCATAATTTCCTCTTTTTGCAGAACCCAGGCAGAAGAGTAACATCATCTCAATGCTGGGCCCTGCAATAGGTCAAAATTCCTTTTTTGTGGGCATGGTTCAGGAAAAAGAGGAGAGTAACATATTCTGAGTGCTGGGCTCAGCACTGTGTCAAAATCCTCCTATTGTGAAGGCTGAGGCAGAAAAAGAAGGTCACATCATCTAGGTCATGGGCTCAGAGATATGTCCCAATGTCCCCAGCAGGCAGGGCTCAGACAGACGAGGAGAGTTATATCGCATAGGTGCTTCCCTAGGAATATGTCACAATGTAACATGTGGACAGAGACCAGGCAGAAGAGCCACATCACTTGGGTGCTGGGTCCTGAGACAGGTCACAAGGCTCTCTTAGGACAGCACCCAGCCAAGAGAGTGACATCACCTGGGTACAGGTTCTCTGCTCATGCCACAATACTCCATGTGGGTAGGGTCCAAGGAGGGAGTCACTTCACCTAGATGATAGGCCCAGAGATATGTCACAATGTCCTCCATGAAGCATAGCCCTGGTAAAAGAGTACCATCACCTGTGTGCCTGGCCTAGAAATATGTCACTCTTCAGATTGGCAGGGCCCAAGCAGGAGAGTCACATAACCTAGGTGATATGCCCAGAGCTATGTCACAATGCCCTGCTTTGGGCATGGCTCTGGCAAAAGAGTACTCTCACTTGTGTGCCTGGCCTTGCAATACGTCACTATCCTTCCTTTGTGCAGGGCCCATTCCAGAGAGGAGAGTTACACAACCTATGAGGTGGACACATACCCTAAACTCAGGTATGACAGTCAACATCTCTCCTATAGGCTGGCTTCAGGGATGAGAACATTATTATGCCTGTGAGCTGGGTCCAGAAATGAGTCACCATCCCAACTGTGACCAGAATCACGTAAGAAAGTCACAATTCCAACTTTGTGCTGTCTTCATTTGTTAGACTCAGGACCTCAACAATAGGCTTTGTAAATGTAGGATGGTAACAACTTTTACTTTCACCTGAGTGTGTAGTCAAGAGTCACCATCTTAACTTTTTGCTGGGCCCTGTTATGAAACTCTCTGTACCACCCAAAAAGTTTTTATGATATGAGTTAATGTTGTAAACTTCTGTGAGCTTTGTACAAATATGCAATGAAGGACCTTACCTATTGACATAAACCTAGTGGCGGGGGCAAAATATCTCCTATTGGCTGAATCCCAGTACAAGCTTTATAATCATGCTTTTGAACTGAAGCAAGGTATATGTCATAATCCCATTTGTGGGCAAAAAAAAAAAACAAAAACTAGGCAGAATGTTAACATCACTTAGGTGCTTTGCCAAGGAATATGTCACAATGCCCTCTCTAGGCAGGGCCTAGGAAAGAGGCTCACATTAACCGATGGCTGGAGCCAGCAATATGATACAACCACACGTGGAAGAAACCCAGCAAAGTGATGAGAGCCAAAACACCCACAAAATGGGCCAATGATATGCCAAAACACCTTCTGTGGCTCTGGCACAGGCAGGAGAGTCACATCATTAAGGGGCTGGGCCAAGCAATATGCCATAATTCCCTCTTTATGCATGGCCTCTTTATGCAGAAGAGTAACAGCAACTGGGTGCTGGGCTCTGAAATATGGCAAAAGTCCTGTTCATGGGCATTGTTCAGCAACAAGACGAGAGTCACAATACCGAAGTGCTGGGCTTATCAACATGTCACAATCTTCCCATTGTAAAGGCCCAGACAGAAGAAGAGAGTCTCATCACTTAGGTTAGGGGCTCAGAGATATGGTCCAATGTCACCAGTAGGCAGGGCTCAGGCAGAAGACAGTCATATCATGTAGGTGCTTCTTTAAGTATATGTCACAACTTAATATGTGGGCAGAACCCAGGCTGAAGAGCCACATCACCTGGTCCTGGATTGAGAGATATTCACAAGTCTCCTTTAGAAAAGGACCCAAGCAACAGAGTTCCATCACCTAGGTGCAGGTTCCACCCTTATGTCACAATGCTCGATGTGGGCAGGGCCCAGAAGGAAGTCACATCACCTAGGTGATAGGCCCAGAGATATGTCACAAAGCCTTCCTTAAAGCATGGCCCTGGCAAAAGAGTACCATCACCTTTTTGCCTAGCCTAGCAATATGTCACTATTCAAGTGGCAGGTCCCAAGAAGAAGAGCCACATCATCTACATGATAGGCCTCTGATATGTCAAAATGTTCTCTTTTGGGCATGGCCTTGGCAAAAGAGTATCATCACCTGTATGCCTGGCCTAGGAATATGTCACTATCCTGCCCTGTGTGCAGGGCCCATTCCAGAGAGGAGAGTTACATCTTCTAAGTGATGGACACAGAGATAGGTCACGATGATGTCTGGGCATGGTGCAGCTGGGTACTGGATCCAGTGATGTCACAATTCTTACTGAGAACAGGGCCCAGGCAGAAGAGTTCTTTAACACTTCAAGGTTGGCCCAGGTAGATATCAAAATCCCATATGTAGGCTGGAACCAGTCTGAAGAGTGAAATCTCACAGGTGCTTGGCAAAGATTTATATCACATGAAGTTTATATCAAATGATTATCATGATGAAATAAAATTTTAGGGATTAGGTTTACAATAACACACATTCTGTTTTCATGTAGTACAGTTGCCTTCATCTGTCTGTGATGGTGAAAGTCCTTACTGTCAGCTGGGTGTGCATATGAGACTCACAATTTTCTCCATGTGCTAGGCCCTGTTATGACACTCTCTATACAACCCAAGGGTGTTATAAAATATGCGTGTGTTATAATCTTCCGTGACCTTTTTACCAGAAGGAGACCGTTTACATCACTCATGTCCCTAAACCTAGTTATAAGAGTCAAAATTTCTCCTATTGGCTGGGTCCACATATGAGTCATTATCATGCCTGTTAGCTGCGCCTAGGTATGTGTCGCCATCCCCTCTGTAGTTATTAAACAGGCAGGACAACCACATCACCTAAATCCTAAGCCAGAAATATTCCAATATTCTCTTTGTAGGCAGGGCCCTAACAGAAAAGTCACAAAACTTGGGTGCTAGGCCCAGCTCTATGGCATCATGCCCCTTGTGGAGAACATCCAGGCAGGAGAGGAGAGTCATATCACCTAAATGATGGGCCCAGAGATATGTCACAATAACTCCTGTTAAAAGGGCCCAGGCGAGAGAGTCATGGATGCAGTGCTTAGAAATGCTACACTCTTCGCTGGAAGCAGGGTTCAGGCAGGAGAGGAGAGTCACATAACCTAGATGATGGGTCCAGAGATATGTGATGGTCCCTTCTGAGGACACTGTTAAGATATGAGAGTCGAATCACCAAGGTTCTTGGCCCAGGTATACATCAATATGTCATCTGTGGGCTATAACTAGGCAGGATTATTAAATCACTCAGGAGTTGGGCACAGGTATATGTCACAATAACACCTGTGGAAATGTTCAGGGATGAGTCACCATCCTGCACAAGTCCTGGCTCCAGGTACAAGAGTCGTTATTAGGCCTTTGATCTGGTCTCTGGTATATGGCACAATGTTACCTGTGGGCAGAGAGAAGAAAGGAAAGTCACATCAGCTGAGTGGGTGCTGTTCCAGTGAAATGCCACAATCCTCCTTGTGGGCAGGACTCTGGAAGAAGAGTCACATCACCTGTATGCTGGTTTCACTGATATATCTAAATCCCCCCTGTGGGCAGGGCTTAGGCAGGAGAGGAGTCAAACTTCACCTTGGCAATTGGCCTGGATATGTCACAATGGCCCTTATGTGCAGAACAGACAGGAGAGTGACCTCACCTTGGTGCTGGGTTCAGCAATATGTCATAATCTCTCTGGTGGTCAGGGCCAAGGCAAGAGAGAAGAAACTTCACCTAGGTGCTGAGCCTAGTGATATGTTACAAAGCTTCCTATTGACAGAACCCCCCTCCCCCACCACCAAAAAACAGTCACATCACGTGGGTGCAGTACCCAGTTATGTGTCAGTTCATTGTAGATTCTGGATATTAGCCCTTTGTCAGATGAGTAGGTTGTGAAAATTTTCTCCCATTTTGTAGGTTGCCTGTTCACTCTGATGGTAGTGCACATGTACCCTAAAACTTAAAGTATAATAGTAATAATAATAAAAAGAAAAAAAAATAAAGCCCTATCTAAAATTTCTTGTGGAACAGAGTTCCATCGAAGCCAATGTAAAAGACCTAGGTAAAAATAATTATTCTTGCTGCACTTTATGCAAATAATCAGGCCAAGTATAAGACTAAAGTTTATTTCACAAATAACTCAGTCCTATCATGATTTGTTTGTAACAGAAAAGAGGACTGGATAAAGATTATGTTTCAAAACTTATTACACATTTGTCATTAAATTCTAAACTCATTAGTTTTGAGTTTTTGCCTACATTTTAGACCAACCCTGCTTATTCCTGGGAACCAACTAGCTGATCTTCAACTGCAGCTCAGAAGAAACAAAAAGGGATGGGTAATGTAAAAATATGGATTAATATTCTACTTCTGGGCAATTATTCTGCAAATCCTGCAGAGTGATGGGAATAAATAGGGTGCCCATCCCGATCTCAGCAAGCATAACTATAGCCACTAGTTATCTGGGTGTGTCAAAAGACATTCTTTTCTCTCCCTTGTGGAAAGAGGACTCAATTCCACAGCTTCATCTTAGCATTCAGCTCATGATAATGAGTCTATGCAATCCAGAGACATATTTTTGTCCCAACCTCAATTCCAAGCTTCAAGTTGAAGTCCTAGGAAAGAATACTGGATCTGAGAAATCCACAGGCAGATGATAATGGAGGTTAAAAGGCACAGTGCAGGTGAGCATGACTAATTCCAGCTGATTAAGCCAAGCCTCCCATTTCATAGATAAAGATCATGCTAGGATCTCTAGAATGAGGTCTAGTGAACTCCAGAACCACTGACAGCAGGGGAGATAGGGTAAGAGCAAATATTTCCAGGCCTTCCTGTTAACCAGGTTTAAAGCTGCTTGGACACCGATGGGTGGCACCCTGTCACAATCACTGGGACTCGGGGATACAAGGATGGAAGGGGAAAAGAGAATATTCTTTCTTCTATCTGTCAACATACCCTAGGTATTTGCTAGCACAAAAAAGGAACCAGGAACACCTGCTCCTCTCTTTCTAGATGAGTAGCCATTCATTCATCTTCAGTCTATACCCTTTTCGAATGCATCCTGAACCCTTGGGACTCCTTTAAAAACATGCTTTTTTCCTTTTATCTCCTCTGTCTTCTCTTTACAGATAGGTAATCATGTCTTCATACTATGGGACGGTCCCCTCAGATGCATCCTCCAAGCTTGGAAGAATTAATTTCCCAAACCTTAGACTGGGTGGCTTAAGATTGGACTCAAGACAAAAGAACCCAGAAGCCTGATATGCTGGCAAAAGGGTAAAAGTTTGTTTGTTTTTTCTTTTTTTCCCCAGTCGGGCTTCTGGTCTCCCTCTCCCTATGCAAACTGGTAAAAGACCTTGGAATTTTTGAGTTGTCCTTGCCACCTTCCCCTTGTTTCGTTTTAATACATGTTTTTTAATAACCCAGTTTGATTCTTCCCACCTTCAGGCTACCAAACTTCAGTCACACAACCAGAGCCTTGGACATTGGCCCCTTTCACAGGGAACGCTAAGATAGGCCTCTTAGGGAGATCTGACTGCCATTTTTCTGAAACAGTGCCCCCTGTCAGCAGGAAGCAGTTAAAAGTAATTTTTGTCCTCATCTTTATTTTGATTCTAACAGCAGTTAGATGTACTTCTTTAGAGAGGGAAATAACAGTTAGAAAACAGCCAAGGGTCCTGGGTGAAACCCCGTCTTCAAGCCTAAAACAGCCTGAAGGCTAAAAAAATCAGACTGCTGGTCTCAGATGAAGCCTGCCTTTTTCTAACTGATTCTCTCAAATAATGTCCACCTGCACACTGGAGGAAGGGAGTGGAGCCATGGAAAGGTTACCCCTTGTGCAGGGAGGAGGAGCCTGGCCTCTTCAGTTTCTGTGTGATGGTCTGGTGTTCACCAATCTAGGAGGTGGGGGCCTGTAAACAGGACTTCGACTTTTTTTTTTCTTCTGGTTTTTAACCCAATCAACTGTACTTCTCATCCTTCAGAGTGTCCCTGAGCCTAATCTTTCCTAGTCATGTGACAAGAACCCATTTTTGCTGAAGGAAAGTTCTGCAACATGAGGATTTGGAACCCTCATTTAAGATAAGCTTAGTATATGCATGTGGGTCTCTTTCTGGCTTCTGTTTCAACATTTTTCTGTCTTTATGCCAACACCACAGTATTTTGATTACTGTAAATTTGCAATATATTTTTAAACAAAAAAAGAATAATGCCTCTGAGTTTATTATTTATTTCCAGGTTGTTTGGCTACTTGTGGTTTTTTTGAGTGTTTATAGAAATCATAGGGCAATATTTTGGTGGCTCACTCCTGTGATCCCAGAACTTTGGGAAGCCAAGGCAGGTGGGTTGCTTGAGCCCAGGAGTTTGAGACCAGCTTGGGCAATATGGTGAAACCCCGTCTCTACAAAAAATACAAAAACTTGCTGAGCCTGGTGGCATGCACCTGCAGTCCCAGTTACTTGTAAGACTGAGGTGAGAAAATCAATTGAGCTTAAGAGGTCAAGGCTACAGTGAGCCATGATTATGACACTGCACTGCAGCCTGGGTGACACAACTAAATATTGACTCAAACATTCTAGAATATTTTAGTGCTTCTGCAAAAAGTACCATTGGTTTTTTTTTGAAAGAGATCTCATTGATTTGTAGATCATTTCGAATACCATTAACGTCTGAAGAAATCTGCATGTTCTAACTCTTGAAAAATAGTATGCTAAAGAATTTGTCGAGTTTTCATATATATGCAGGCATGCTAGTTTTCTTTTGGCTTTTAACTTCCAGTTATATTTCATTGTAGTCACAAATAATACTTTTTATGATTACCATTTGTTTATGCTAAAACTTGCATTCCAGCTTAGAAGTTTGCCTATCTTAGAATACGTGCCATATGCAATTAGAAATACTATGTATTATGCTATTGTCGAGTGAAATGTTTTGTAGATTATTCCCAGGTCTTATTTTTAACTTTTTATTTCTCTCTGCATTTGCCTTTATCTTTCTCTTTTTTATTTACTTTCTTTTCTATTAATTTTATTTTTATTTTTTTCTCATTACATTCTCTTAATTTCAAATTTTCTAGAATTTTTCATTTGTAATGTTTTAATTTCTTGTATCTTTTATTTCCATTCATATCCCCTCATATTATTTTTCTCCATGTTTTTCTCATTCTTAAAATTTTCTTATTTTATTGCAAATTATTCCATTTGTTCACTTCTCTTGTTTTTATTGTATTTTATCTTCATCTTCATTTTATTTTCACTGATCTTAATTACATTTGTTTTTATTTCAGTTTGTCCTTACTATTTTTCAATTACTTTAAATTTATTTTTAAATTTTATTTTCTTTCTCTTGATTTGTTTCACTTTATTTTTCTGCATTTTGCTTTGTAAAACAGAAGGGATGAGCTATTTTAGACTGACCTAGCCATAGTGGTCAAGACTCATTTGCTGAGGCTCTCTGGCAGCCACTCTACCCCAGGAGTCTCCAACCCAGGGTATAGTCAGGGCCTCCTAGCGAGATTGCTAAGATCCCTCAGCACATCTTTCATTGCTATAGGCCCATCTAGCATTCAGTGTCATGGGCCATTTCTGCTGCTTTCTGAAGCCCCCTGTAAGCCTTAGTGTTGCTAGGCCAAGATCCTGACTGCCTCTTTGTGTCCCAGTGGATCCCCCACACATAATCCAGGGCACTGACTTCTTTCCCAGGAGAGGGCCACACCCACTCCACTGCACCAGGGCATGTCTGGACCATATGTGTGTCTTTTCTTTGTTATAATTTTTTTGTTTTTTGAGATGGAGTCTTGCTCTGTCACCCAGGGTGGAGTGCAGTGATGTGATCTCAGCTCACTGCAAACTGCAATCTGTGCCTCCCAGGTTCAAGTGATTCTCCTGCCTCAGCCTCCCAAGTAGCTGGGATTACAGGTGTCTGCCACCACAACCAGCTAATTTTTTTTCTTTTTTGTATTTTTAGTAGAGACAGGGTTTCACCATGTTGGCCAGGCTGGTTTCAAACTCCTGACCTCAGGTGATCCACCTGCCTCAGCCTCCAAAAAAAGTGCTGGGATTACATGTGTCAGCCACTATGCCCAGTTGAGAAAAAAAAAATTTTTATCTTGACATATAACAGACTTATTATGAAAACATCAGCTTTATTGGTAGATATACATGCAAATATATGCAAAAATGCTAATCATGTGAGATGAACATTTCTACATTTTATTTAATGATTTCATAGAGTTGCTATTTTACCCTTTCCTGTCTTTATATGTTCAATGGGAAAATCCTCAGTGAAGACTCCTCAGTATGACAGACAAAATGTTGTGCAATCTAATCACTGATAGATGCAGTGAAGTAACTTCTGGTTTTCATTTGGAGCTCTCACAGCTAGGGTTAAAAACTCTTGGTTGTAAACTCACATGATGAGGAGTTATAGTATGCTGTCCTCTTCTGCACATTTGTCTGCAGTCATAATTTTTTCAACTTGCCAAGGGAGAAAGTGGGAAATTCTTTCCCTCAGACCTACTCATCTCCCTTTCATAGGTTTTCAGGTTGTGTACTGTCCAGATTGCTTAGAAGCTCATGATCACAGAGGTCGTTATTTGTCAAGAGAGAGCTTTGTTGCAGGATTAAGTGAAGGTGTTTACCACTCAGGGCCTATGGTTCCTCCAGAGGCAGGATGAACTTAAAAATCATTCCTGAATCCAGAAAGGAATGACAGAAGTTGGGGGCTGCCCACAGGAGAAAAAAAAATGCTCCCTTTTGCTTTCCAAGTGGTCACTGCTTATTCTGGCATTAATCATGCTTCTGACCACGATGTGTTTCTTAGTCATCTTTCTTGGTATTCCACTGATTGTGCATCTAAGGAAAAGAGGCCTGGATGAGAGTGGTAAAGAGAACAACTGCATCCTTATATACCTGATGCCTTGGTGAGCTTTGAAGCACACTGAGCAGAGTCTGAAATCCTTCCTCACTATGGGGTAAGTTGTGTCAAATTCGACTCCCATGGAAATGGCACCAGGTTCAAGATGTCAAAGAAGAGACTCAGAACCAGTGAATGAGATATGGAGTTTTACTGGGGACTTACATAGACAGAAGGTCCAGTGTCAGTGGGCTTAGCAGGATAACCATGCCCACTTGCAAAAAGCATGCAGTTTGTATGGCATTTTTATTTAGCACTTTTTTCTGAATAACCTTTCACCTATCAGACTTCCTTTAGCAAAAAAGGAATGGCCTCAATCCCGTGTGGCCTGTGTTCCATGCCACAGGATGGGACAGACCAGGGGCTCAGATGTTCCTCATAGATAAAACAATAATCTCCAGATTGGCCCCTACTAAATTTTTTAGCTTAAGACTCTGAACATTCAGAAGCATTTTTTTTATACATGGTCAGTCTCCAGGTATGCCCAAGTCAAGTTAACACTGTCAGTTGCATCCATCATACAGGCTGGTTCAGGCAGTAGAGGTTCTTCTTCCTGAGACTCTAGATTCAAAAAAGTTTTTGCTTTTTCTGGAATCATTGGGTTGACAGTTTACTAAAAGGCCTGATGTGTGTGCACATTGCTGGTACAGTTGTCTAAGTTAATGAGATGTCTTCATTGTTGGTAGGGCCTGTTCCTGTTACAGGTGTGACTGGGTGTGTACAAGCTGCTGGGGTGCCTCTTCTCCACTTTCATTGGACCATGACATTCTGGGGCCCCAGTTCCACTATTTTCCAAGGTGGGACATGCTGAACCAGACCCTGGAATTGTGGTTCAAGGTGACCAGGCTGAGGCTGCTCTTTAAAAGGCAGAACTGCCAGGTCTGTGTCTTATTTTCCTTGTCATTCTAATGTATCTTTTGGCAGTGACCAGAAAAGAGTCTGTGACAGCCCTCCTGCTAGGGTTGGTACTATTTATACATGACTCTTAAGTGTCAAGGTAGGTTGAGAGAATCTCTCTTCCTGGCACAGCCTGAGTAGGCCAGAACACCGTGACCCTTAATGCTTGGTTCATACAGTCTTCAGAGGAATTTCAAAAACCATAGGATGTGGGGGGCAGAGAAAGAGCTGGTACAAATGACAAGTTGCAGGTGAAATAATTGGAGCCAGGAAGAGAATGGGACCTGCTTGGGACAGTACACACACTGCCTGGGTACAGCTGAACAGTCAAGCCAGTTCTGATTTGGGCCTTGTGCAGTGGGATTAACAGGCCCACTTCCACTCTGGCCTGGATGCTGAACACTTTGGTTCTAGACCAAATGTGAATTCCAGACTCAGGAATTCCAGTTGGGTTTCACAGGCCAGTGGAGTGAGGAGGCCCAGGTGGGCCCACAAAAGTGGCTGTGGGTAGGCTTACCACACATGACTGGTTGCTTCTATGCCTACACTCACAAGAAAGAGAGATCTTCTTCCTCAAAGGCAAGCCCAGGGAGATCTGAGGCTCATGGGAGCAAATGAAGAAAACAGGTGATGCCTTAGCCCAGTGCTTTTGCCCCTCCTGGCTTGTGGCTTTGGGGGCTCAAATTGCTCATCAGAAAAATAGGCAATGAAAGCCTCTGAGTGATTGGCTGCTCATCCCTTTTACCAGGACACTGCACTGTGCTCACTCTGCAGCTCTAGGTACAGCCTGTGCTTCAAAAAGCTGGGGGATCTCTGGGCTGAGTTCAGGGCTGAGAGGGTTCTCCCCCTCAGGGATTCCTCCTGTCTACCCCTCTGTGCCCACCTGACAGCTCACCATGTCTGCTGTGTGCTACCCTTATTGCATGCTCTTTCCAAGCCCATGTCTCCCTGGGTTGGCTTGGGGCACATGCCCACTGAAGCCCAGGTGGCCTGACCATCCTTCCTCCAATGTACAGCCTCAGGCAGGTGCCACCCAGGTTTTCTCCTAGAATGTGATCTCAGGGGATCACAGTAGCATATTCTGCTCTAACTTATTGACTAGTTAATCAGTAAGTCACTTAATGTGCCAAGATGGGTGTGGGCCTTGACACTCTTAATCTCCTTCCTCTAGTGGGGCTGCACTGGGGGTTGCCATCCTGATTTCTTGGTGGAAAAAGCTAGCAGGCGAGGCAGGACTCAATGGCCAGGGACAAGACAGAGCACCGTGGCTGGCCTCACCCAGGGCCCTCTGAGGCTCCTGCATGCAGGAGGGCTCCATGGAGCCCCAGACCCCTTTTCTAGGATGGTGCCCACAGCCCCTTCCTGGACCTTCAAGAAGGGCCTACTCTTTCTGCAACCTGTACCTACTGGTCTCTAGAAGGTGAGCATTCATTTATCTTTGTGGACATGGCCTTCTGCTTCATTTCCATAAGAAATGCCTAGGGAATCCTGGGCCTGTGCCAGAGGTTCTCTAAGTGTCAAAGTCAGTAAGAGTCTCAAGAATATAATAGTACTTTCTGTACATTACTATCTCAGGGTTACTTTTGCCCAAAAATGTGTAAAAACAAATATTAAGATTTTTATCCTTTACATTATCTTAATTAGGTCATCATACAAACCTTTTATTTTCCTCCCAATCATTGAATTTTTGTTTTCTTCTTTGTTCAAATCGTTATCTGCTTTAGAGGAAAAAACTTAAAAAAAAAAAATGCTACACAAATACTAACAGCTAACAGCAATTTATTTAAAATGTAATTAGATTTCTTAAATAAGTAAATAATTTAAGTAAACTTAGTTTATATTACTTGTATAAATTATTTTACATCTCACCCTCAATCTTAAAAAAAAAATCTAGCTAGGTATGCAATTCAAAATTGATAGATTTTTTTTTTAAATAGGCAACTTAAAAACATTTTATTGGACAAGATGGGTAATATTAATTCTCAAATATTTTATCTTAGAACTCAACACACTTGACAATTGATATTCATAGTATCTATGAAAGTGACATTCTGAACGTGCTTTTATACTTGCCACAAACTTAAGAGAAAAAAATCTATTCTGGCCTTCAGTAGTAAAACTTAAAGAAATAACATTAAATTTACTGGCTAAATTACCCACAAAAACTGAAATAGATTCATTTACTTGTTCTTTATCTTTCAGCATCTGATAATGAACAGATTTTAAGATGTTCAGAATCTACTTCAGTATAGCAATAAGGCCAAACAGCTCTTGTGAAAGAATCATTAAAATACACAGAACAAACCTATCATTTATATTACTTTAAAAAATCACCCAATTCATAGTCCAAAAGAATACCAACCTTACTGGATTTTACTACTGGCAGAAAGTGGGTTTTCTCAGGACCTGATGCAGCATAACCACTCTATATATCATCCAATTGCCCCCAAATTAATCCAGAACTGAAGGCTGATCCTGCCAGGTCCTAAGAAGACAGTCTTGACACACACATAATTTTCATTTAGGCTTGTTTCCCACTTCTACCTCCCAGTAATGTCTGTCAGAACTACACTTCTGACAGCCCAGGAAAGCAGGGCAGAAATAAAATCTCCTTGGGTTATAACATACATTTGGCTTTGTTCTTCCATCACACAGCTTTTCTATCCTCGGAGACAATAAGTTGAGGATGTGCTGTGTTAAGATCTAAAATCGAGGACAGGTGTGGTGGCTCACCCATGTATTCCCAGCACTTTGGAAGGCTGAGATGGGTGGATCATGAGGTCAGGAGATCAAGACCATCCTGGCTAACATGGTGAAACCCCATCTCTACTAAAAATACAAAAAATTAGCTGGGCCTGGTGACGGGCACCAGTAGTCTCAGCTATTTGGGAGGGTGAGGCAGGAGAATTGCTTGAACCTGGGAGGCGGAGGTTGCAGTGAGCTGAGATCACGCCACTAAACACCAGCTTGGGTGACAGAGCGAGACTCCATCTCAAAAAGAGAAAAAAAAAATAAATCTAGAATTAAATCTACTTGAAATGGCTTGATAGTTCTGTCTAAGACAGAATATAGAGGAGGAAGACTAAAACCATATTTTATATTTTGTTAATCTATATGAAAAGAGTTAGGGCATTTTAGGTTTCAATACCTGTGGTGCATACTCTTAACGTGTCAGCAATTCCAGGTTTGACTGCATAGAATTGGCCTCTACCTCCCCCAGTAGATGTTTAAATGTAGAAACAAAATCTGAAAATTTTACAAGGTTTTCACTTAGTTTTGCTAAAATGTCCATCTCTTCATCTTGTTTCAATTGTAAGAGTCAATTGTGTGGCATGGATACAATTATGCTCTCTTCATATGCAGAATTAACGTCATTTTTTTTTTACTATAGATATTTTCCATTTTTCACCTGAGACCACAGGCTAATTTCAAAAAGAATATTTACTTCTAATTATGTAGCTTCTATTACATAGCTAGTATTGTCTTTGTTTACTTCATGTATATGCTAAAAAGACCTCATGAATTATGAAACATTCAACTGTTTACTTAAATTGGCCCAATAAATTTAATAAACTCAATTATGTCAATTTTACAAAGTAAAATGAACAATAAAAATTGGAATAGCATTCTCTAATTGAAACAAAATATAAAATATACTAAATAACATACAATACACGCACTATGAAATTACTCACGTGAAAATTATTTTGTGAACACCATTAAATTTTATCAAAGTCACTTTTATAATCTCTGAGGGGATTATACAAAGAATGTTTTATGAAATTAGATGAAAATTACATATTATGTCTATGGTGAGCAACAGACAGACAAACAACAAAAAAAGAGAATTTGCACAAGATGATTCTAAGCCAGGAGCAATAACATTTTAGATAAATCAATTTAATATACAGCAGAGAAAACAGATTTGCTTTCAAAATCTTTGAAGTTTCTGGTTTGCTAGTAAGTGATCAACACTTGTAAAATTATGTTTCATTCTAATATTTTTCTTTTCTTCTCAAAGTAGGTACACAACCATAAACACATAAGATTACTTTCTCTATAAATCTGTTACATCTGAAGTTTATTTTACAGTTATATATCTATACATTTAAATCCATGTAAACCAAAACTAAAGGTCTGTATGTTTAGCAGACCAGAGAAGTCATATGTTCAACAGAAAAAAAGTAGGATAAAATTTTGTAAATAGTTGTTCAGAATTCAGAAACATATAGCTCCAATTATAATCTTGGTTATAACCATCATAATAACCTGTAGTTACAAGAAAACAAAAATGTAAGTTGTAGAAACCATATTCTCTAAATTATTTTAAGTTAAAGACCACTGACAAAGGGATCACTAGAGATGTTAGTCCACCGTCACCCAATAGTATATTGTTACCTACAACCTTGGGTTAAGATGGGATAAATTAACATCAATGGCAAGATACACATTCAATGTAAAATAGCCTTAACACAATAACAACAATTTTGGTTTATTAAAACAAATTAAGTTCACACATTGTCATTAAAAAGGCATTTTGAAATTCACTGTATTTTAATTACCTTAATTTGCAAATGGTAAGGCAATTTCCTTCTAAAATTCAAATTGTTTCTCTTACTAAGCAGATTATTATCCTGATCACTTACCACACTCCTATCATCCTGTCATTTACGATACTGCTGTAAACTAACTACTAAGTGGCCTTTCCACTTAGAATTTCTTCATGTATCTTAGATTTCAGTTTATGTAATCTTCCATGGAAAAGTATATAAACCTGTCCATCTAACATAGAAGAACCTCTCATAACTCTGGTGCAGCAACCATTGACCATGTTCTTTCACATAAATTCTAGAAATGAAGACACAGCATCAAATATAAGAGTTAAATTACATCAAAATTTGCTTTTGAAAAATACTGAATCCTTTTAATATAAAAAAGTAGGTTCCTTTTAGAGAAAAGTGATCGAGATTGCTGATTAGAAGCAGCTAGACTGTGTAGTTCTCATAGACAGTAATGCAAGGTATACATAAATACAGCACCTGCAACTGAAACATCCAGGTACTTGCATTGAGAATAATCAAAGAAACAACTTATGGAGAATGGAGTAAAGCAAGGCAGGACAATGGGCCACTGGGGAAGAACATGGAGCCAAGGGAACCTCCCCACCCAGTAAAGCAGTGAGTGCATGTGTGACCCTAGGAACCCATGATTCTCCTACAGATCTCTGCAACCTTTAGGTGAGGAGATACCCTCATGAACCCACTTCACCAAGGCCTTCAGTTTAACACACAGAGCTACATGGAGTCTCAGCAGAGCAGCCACTCAGGCCTGTGCAGATTCAAGAGCCTTAGATACTGGCTTTCCAGAAAAAGTAGCTGCAACTCGAGCAAAGCAGGAGGTTACACCCCTGAACATACCCATAGGAAAGAGGCAGAATCCAGGGGGCTGATAGTGATGGTCTGTGGGACTCACTTCAACAATGCCTCACACGGTAAGACCTACTGGCTTAGAGTCTAGCCAACCATTGGTAGCAGCACTGCACCTCCCTGGGATGGAGCTACCAGAAAGAGGAGTGGGCCACCACCTTTGCTGCTTGGGCAACTTAGCCATTCCAGCCTTCAGGCTTTGAAGAGCCCAAGCTGACCGGGGTGCAGAAAGGATCTCCTAGCACAGTACAGGTGCTCTAAAAAGACATGGACAGACTGTCTGTTAAAGCAGGTCCCCCGTTTCCTTCCTTCTCACTGGAAAGTGCTTCCCAATGAGGGTCTCCAGCTACCACCACCAGCGCTCTTTGGTTGATGGAGTTCTGAAACCCCTTTGGGATACAGTTCCTAGAGGGAGGAGTGAGCTGCCATTTTTGCTGTTTGTGTGAGTTAGCTGTTCCAGCCTTCTGGCTTTGGAGAATCCAAATAAACTGGGGGTGGAAGTGGTACCTCTGAACAGCAGAGCTGTCCTACAAAAATATGGCTAGACTGCTTTCTTAAGTGGGTCCCCAATCATGTTTTCCTCACTGGGTAAGACCTTCAACAGGGGCTTCCAGCTACCTCCTACAGGTGCTTTTGTGCTGGAAACAGGTCTATACCTACCTGGGATGGCACTCCCAGAGAAAAGGGCATGCTGCCATTGTTGCTGTTTTGCAGCATTCAGTGGTGGTAACTTCCAGTACTGGAAAATCTGAGGTGAGTAGAAACTGCAGTGGACACCCAGCATACTGCAGCAGCCCTTCAGAAGTGGTCAGATTGTTACGTGAGTGCCTGTTCTCATATATTCTCACGAGGCAGGTTCGCCAGGCCTGGGCCACTAGCCAATCATTGCCAGAGCTACTGAGCCAGTAGCAACTTAGCAACTCCCTGGACAGAGCATCCAGGGGCCTCTGCAGTACAACTGTCCTTGCTACCCTCAGACTAATAAAAAATCCAAAACCCTAAGTGCCTTACTCACACCTCAAACTGCAGTTTACTCAAGGAGAGGAAGCCAGCCCATTGTCCATGGGTCCCACAAACTACCCACTGCTCCTCACCAGACAGTAAAATCCTAACTTAGCCAAAAGTAGAGATCCTCCATCCTGGGCTGGCTGCACTGAGTAATTGCTGACCTACAGCTCTCTGAGATGCAGCCCCCAGAAGACAAGAAAAAAGATGAGGCAGCAACCCAGCTCATGTGGTGGCCAGAGGGTTTGGTGCAAGAGCATCTGCAGTAAAGTGTGGCCAGTGATGGCCATTTCCATAGGCTCAACTTTCTCCCATAAGAGACTTTAGCCCTAGGAGAACTGTTGGGCCTAATTTCTGCAGGATGGTCTTGCAAATCAGAAGAAGCTGGTCCAACTGAGCACTCCTTGGTCTGCTGGCCTCTCCCAGGGACCCAGTCTGGCCACAGCTGCTTAAGGGGCAGTCTCAGGTACCCTGGAAGCTCATAACAGAGCATATGCACTGGAGGGACATGCCTGACTCATGAAGAGCTCCAGCAAGGCAGCCCCTATGACTGCACCAGCCCACATTTCTTCCCCATACTGCAGCTTCCTGCGATACCATTGCAACTCCCCATATTTCTTTGCTGGCACATGTCTGCAAAGGCACGTTTGGCTTTGCTTGCCCCACGAGCAAATGGGAATGCAATATGCCCTGCCACCCCCAGCAACTGCCATTGTAGATGAAACTTTGGTGGGCAGAGAGCCAGAAAACTCCACCCCTGCCTTTGTGGTAAAACTGTGCAGAGAACAGGGTATCCTCCCACACTCTGAACAATCATTCCTTCTTGAGGGGCACAGAGAAGGCATCAAAACCTTTACTGGCTAGTATCCTGCCCCAAGCCAACACCACCTTTAGTGCAACAGCATGCAGTCTCCAACAGGTATCCCCCACTCCCCTCCCAGCTGCTTTGCTCCTGCCACTGAGGTGAATACCCAAAGACAGGCAGAAACCCCATATCCACTAGCACTCTGCTCCAGCTATAGCACCTTAGACCCACAGAATCACAAACTCCAAATCTCAAGGAGCCAGAGAACACAGTTGGGGCTCAAAACAAGTCCCCCGGAGTTAAGAGTATGCAGACTCTGGGTTGTGAGCTGAGCACTGCCCGCCCACCACCACCACCAAACAAAACAAAACAAAAAAACCTCCCAGGAACAAAGCCTGTTGGCTGCATCCATCTTATACCACAATCAAATACTCAAGACCATCAAATAGAATTAAAAAAAAAAAAAAGCCCATTCAAAGGTCAGCAACCTCAAAGATATACCCACAAAGATAAGACAAAATCAGTGCAAAGATAAAAACACAAAAAGCCAGAGTGGACTTCTTTCATCCAAATGACCAAATTACGTTTCCAGCAAGGCCTAAGATGACAGAAGTAGAATTCAGAATATGGGTAGAAATAAACTTCACTGAGTTACAAAAGTAAGTTGCAACCCAATGCAAGGAAGGAAAAAAAAATTGCAGGAACTGATGGAAAAAACAGCCAGTCTGGAGAAAAAATGTGGCCGACCTGATAGAACTGAAAAACACAATACAAAACCTTTATAATGTAATCACAAATATTAACAGCAGAATAGGCCAAGCAGAGGAAAGAATCTCAGAGCTTCAAGACTGGCTTTCTGAAATCAGACAGACAAGAATAGTGAAAAAAGAATAAAGAGGAATGAACAAAACCTCTAAGAAATATGGGATTATGTAAAGAAACCAAATCTATGATGCAAGAGATTGCCTGAAAGTGATGGGGAGAATGAAAACAACTTGAAATACATATTTCAGGATAACATCCATGAGAACTTCCCCAACCTAGAGAGGCCAACATTCAAATGCAGGAAATGTGGAGAACCCCAGTAAGATACCCCACGAGAAGGTCATCCTCAAGACACATAATCATGAGATTCTCCAAGGTCAAAATGAAAGAAAAAATATGTTAAAGGCAGCTAGAGAGAAAGGCCAGGTCACTTCTAAAAAGAAGCTCATGAGAAAAACAATGAATCTTTCAGCTGAAATCCTACAAGTCAAAAGAGATTAGGGGCCAATATTCAACATTCTTAAAAAAAGAATTCCAACACAGAATTTCATATCTGACCAAGGAAAGCTTCAGAAGTAAAAAACATATATGATCCTATTCAGATAAGCAAATGCTGAGAAAATCTGTTACTACAGGATCTGTCTTAAAAGAGCTTCTGAAAAAAGCATTAAATAAGAAAAAGACTATTACCAGTCACTACAAAAGCACACTAAAGTATACAAACTGCGGACACTATAAAGCAACCACAGAAACAAATGTGCAAAATAGCCAGCTAAGATCCTAATAACAGAATCCAATCCACACATATGAATACTAACTTTAAATGTAAATGGGCTAAATACCCAAATTAAAACACAGATGGCAAGCTGAAAAAAGAATCAAGATCTAATGGTATGCTTTAATCGAGACACCCATCTCAAATAAACTCAAAATAAAGGGAAAAAGAAAAGCCTACCAAGCAAATAGAAAACAAGAAGCAGGGGTTGCAATCCCAGTTTCTGACAAAACAGACTTGAAATTAACATAGATTAAAAAAAAGGGGGGCATTACATAATAGCAAAGCGCTATATATGCACCCAACATATAAGCAACCAGATTATAAAGTAAGTTCTTAGAGACCCTCTAAGATGATAAATGTTCTTCCACTGTCATTACATTTATACTGCATTTGTTCAGTATTAAATTTCAGATGTTGAACACAGTATGAGGACTTGGTAAAGGCTTTTCCACATTTTTAACACTTGTGGAGCTTCTCTCTAGTATGAATTCTCTTATGTCTGATGAGGTGTGAAAACCAGCTCGATGCTTTGCCACATTCTTCACATTTGTAGGGTTTCTCTCCAGTGTGAATTCTCTTATGATTAGTCAGGTCTGAGAAGCACTTAAAAGTTTTGCCACATTCTTCACATTTGTAAGGTCTCTCTTCCATATGAATTCTCTTGTGGTTAAAAAGGGTTGACGAGCGGGTAAAGGCTTTGCCACATTCTTCACAGATGTAGGGTTTCTCTCCAGTATGAATTCTCTTATGTTTACTAAGGGCCGAGAACCACTTAAAAGCTTTTCCACATTCATTACATTTGTAGGGTTTGTCTCCAGTATGAATTATCTTATGTTTAGCAAGGTCTGAGAACCACCTATAGGCTTTGTTACATTCTTCACATTTGTAGGGTTTCTCTCCAGTATGAATTCTCTTATGATTAGTAAGGTCTGAGAAGCACTTAAAGGCTTTGCCACATTCTTCACATTTGTAGGGTCTGTCTCCAGTATGATTTCTCTTGTGCTTAATAAGGGTTGAGGAGCAGGTAAAAGTTTTGCCACATCCTTCACATTTGTAAGGTTTCTCTCCAGTATGAACTCTCTTATGTTCAGTAAGGTTTGAAAACTTTTTAAAGGCTTTGCCGCATTCTTCACATTTGTAGCATCTCTCTGCAGTATGAATTTTCTTATGTCTAGTAAAATCTGAGAACAACCTACAGTCTTTGCCACATTCTTCACATTTGTAGCATTTCTCTCTGCTAAAAATGTCTTTTTGTTCAGTGAAGATTGAGCACAACTGAAAAGCTCTGCCACATTTATTACACTGACAGGTTTTGCTATGGGTAGTTGACAAACATTGATGAAGGCCATTATAACTGCTTTTCTGCCCCTTGCAATTACCCACACTTTGGTTGTCTTTCTTTAAATGTAAATTATTAAGGTCACAGCTTCTATATTTTCTCAGAATCACTTTTCGAAATGCATCTTTTATGTCATGCTCCGGCAACATCTCTGCAGTAAAATGAAAAGAGCCAGCTGGAGAAAAAAAATAAAATTCTCCCTCATTAGACTCAGGTGAATATACTTCACAAATACATACTTATACAAAGCGCATTAATGAAATGACAATAAAATACCACAGGCTCCATATTCTTATAGACATACAAACCTAACAGAAATATACGGACCAAAATGCCTTTGCAAGAAGTCTAAGACCCAGTTAAGCATTTGTGGCACACCAAGTGAGCAAAATGCCAAGAACCACATAGAAATGTAATAAAAGTATTTCATATTTACCCACCACAGCCATTCTTCATCTTATGATGACTCTAACTATAGACTCCAAACTCCTGTCTTCCCCCTCCAAAAATAAATAAAATAGTGGCACATGTGTCCATGCTTCTGGCTTATTGAGATCTTACCAAAGACTAATTTCTATATTCCATGACAGTGTTGAAAGGAAAGGTGGTATACATTGACAGTTTTGGAGAGCTGAGACCAAAGGTAAATGACTGTTAAAAGAGAAGAAAGACTTCAGTATCATAGACAGACAATGGGTATAGCAAGTGACTAAGGGATCTCAATAAGAAACATAGTGAATGGCCACGAGTGGTGGCTCACACTTGTAATCCCAGCACTTTGGGAGGATGAGGCAGGTGGACCACCTGAGGTCAGATGTTCAAGACCAGACAAGCCAACATGGTGAAACCTTGTCTCAACTAAAAATACAAAAATTAGCAGGGTGTGGTGGCAGATGCCTGTAATCCCAGCTACTTGGGAGGCTAAGGCAGAAGAAAGGAGAATCACTTGAACTCAGGAGGTGGGGGTTGCAATGAGCCAAGCTCGTAACATTGCACTCCAGTCTGGGCAACAAGAGTAACACTCAAAAACAAAACATGAGGAATATTTTTTAACTAAAAAACACACAAACTCAGAGAAAACATCCACAGAACAGGCTTGAGAGACTCCAAGAATCTCTAGCCTAAAAAATTGGTATCATATTTGCTCAGACAAAAGTCACTTAATACAGATTTTGACATGTGGCTTTTTATTATACAAATTGCAACATTACAACATATACAAAACATCAAGATAATATGGCTCAAAGATAAAAATGAATATCCAGAAATCAATTAAAAAAAGAAGATGTAAAAATTACGTGAGACAATTTGAATTAAAGTCTCGATCTATTTTTTAAAAGAAAAAAAATAAATTACCCTAGAAAATCAAAATTACATCTCAATGATGCTCAATTAGTAAAATGGAAGTTAAAAAAATGAAATAACAAAAATGAAACCAACAAAAAGATAAAAAGCACAGAAAGAAATAAAAATTTTGTAGTAGAACTACAAAAAAAGACTAATATGCACTTCAACATTAGTAAAAAATATAATAAAATCAAGAAGCTCAGCAAATTTCAACTAAGATTAACACAAAGAGATTTCTAACAAGACATAACATAAGCAATGTTTTAAAAGTCGCAGACAAGAAGAGAATCTGGAATTTAGGAAGAAGAAAGAGACGTGTTATTTATATGCATGCTTCTGCAAGATTACGAGTAAATTTAAGAACATAAATCTTTCAGGCAAGAAGCGAGTAGGATGACATAGTTAAAGCACTGGAAAAAAAAAAGTCTAAGCAAGAATACTATATCCAGCAAAGGTATCCTTCAAAATGAAAAAAAAATCTAACTATATCATGATATATATCAAGATCTATATCAAGATCTAACTATATCATGTCTTCAAGAGATTCACTTTAGATCCAATAAAAAAAAGACTGAAAATGGCAGGATGAAAAATAGATTTTATGCGAGTGTTAACCAAATGAGAGGAGAAGAGGCAACAATTAAGTTGAAAACTGTCATATTTCACATAATTTACTTTAAGTCAAAATTGACAAGAGACAAAGTAGGACATTCAATTATAGTAAGAGGGTTCATTCACTGAGAACCTATAAATACAAGACAGTTTTCCCAAACACATAAAATACACATTGACAGAATTGAAGCAAAAATAGACAGCAATATAATAATGGAAGGATACATCAACATCCCACTTTCACTAATAAATAAAGCAAGACAGAATATCAATGAGGGAACAAAAAACCTGAATGCACTATAAAATAATTACACCTAACAAATGTATACAGACAGCAGAATACACATTCTTTCCAATAGCTCATGAAACATTTTCCTAGATGGATGACCTGTGACACCACAAAAGTCTTAACAATTTTTTTTAATTGAAATTTTATGGACAATTATTTATGGTCCAAATGGAATGATTTGAACTAGTTAGAAATCAGTTAACAGAAGAAAAGCTGAAAAATTCAAAAAAGCATAAAAATTAAACAACACACTTTTTTTTTTTAAGATGGAGTATTGCTCTGTCACCAGACAAGTGCAGTGGCATGATCTCGGCTCACTGCAACCTCCACCTCCAGGGTTCATGTGATTCCCCTGCCTCAGCCTCCCCTCCCGAGTAGCTGGGACTACAGGCATGCACCACCAAGCCCAGCTAATTTTTTGTATTTTAGTAGAGACAAGGTTTCACCATGTTGGCCAGGATGGTCTCGATCTCCTTACCTTATGATGTGCCCAACTCAGCCTCCCAAAGTGCTGGGATGACAGGCATGAGCCACCACACCCAACAAACACACTTTTGAGCATGCTCTTTTTCAAGGGTTGGAAGACATAATATTGTGAAGATGTCCATGCTGCTTAAAGTGACCCACACATTCAACACACCCACCCCTTTTTCAATTTTAAATTTTACTTTTCCTGGCCAGGCGTGGTGGCTCACGCCTGTAATCCCAGCACTTTGGGAGGCCGAGGTGGGCGGATCATGAGATCAGGAGATCGCGACCATCCTGGCTAACATAGGGAAACCCCGTCTCCACTAAAAAAAAAAAAAAATTAGCCAGGTGCAGTGGCGAGCACCTGTAGTCCCAGCTACTCCAGAGGCTGAGGCAGAAGAATGGTGTGAACCCGGGAGGCAGAGCTTGCAGTGAGCCGAGATCATGCCACTGCACTCCGGCCTGGGCGACAGAGCGAGACTCCATCTCAAAAAAAATAAATATATAAAAAATAAAATAAATTTTACTTTTCCAAAAAGAAAAAAAACCCACAAAATTACGTAAGGTCTCAAGGGAACATGAAAAGCCTGACAATCTTTAAAAAGAAGAAAAATATTGGAAGCATTATGCTCAACAATTTCCAAACACAAAACAAACCTACAGCAATCAAAGCACTTTGGTACTGGTATAAAGGTAGAACACCAAAGTAATGAAACACAATGCAGCATAGATATAAACTCTTTAATATATGGTCAAGTGAGTTATTTGTACACCATATTGAAGCATTATCCACAAAAGCCAATAGGTAAAAGCAATTTAAACTTTCCTTACCAAATGAATTGATAAATATAATTTAAAATACAAAAAAGGGAATATTAATCAGCTTTTTAACAGCAGGAAATCTTCTAATATTTATTATAAAGACAAATTTTGAAGACAACATGCTAAATTAGTAAGCCAGCCACACACAAAAAAATACTGTATGAATCTACTTACACGGAATATCTAAAATAGTTACATCCTTAAAAACAGAAAATAGAATGATGTTTGTAAAGGGCCAGACAATGGGAAAAATGACTAGTGGATTCATATGTATAGCATATTTCTTTTACAAAAATAAAATGTTCTAAAGATACGTTGCTAAAAATGTCAATATACTTAACAAAGCTGAACTATATATCTGAAAATATTAAAGAGTATACATTTTTTATTTTTTAGACAGAGTTTTGCTCTTCAAGCCCAGGCTGGAGTGCAGTGGTGCCGTCTCGGCTCACTGCAACCTCTGCCTCCCAGGTTCAAGTGATTCTTCTGCCTCAGCATCTGCAGGAGCTGGGATTACAGGTGCACACCACCACACCTGGCTAATTTTATACTTTTACTAGAGACGGGGTTTTGCCATGTTGGCCAGGCTGGTCTTGAACTTCTGACCTCAGGTGATCTGCCTGCCTTCGCCTCCCAAAGTGAAGGGATTACAGGTGTGAGCCACCATGCTCGGCCCTTGTATTTCTTACAATTAAGAATAAAACAATCATTGACTACTAACAACAACAACAAAAAAGCAAATATACAAGTAATAAAATAGGGGTAATATTTACACAGGCAAACAAACACAGAAATAATTATATCGGCAACATATGTATGATTAATATCTGACTTTTGTCCAAACGTTTTAATGTGTACAGAGTTGAATTATTGTCATACAAAATTATGATACATAAATAAAAACTAAAAACACAATTAATGTGACATAGCCTACTGTAAAACATAAGCCACTAAAATATAAAACGGTGGAACAAAATTTAACAAAAAATTAACCAAAAAATATTTAATCAACATAGTGTACTACTAAACAATAATTATTCTAGATAGCCATGCATTTTAACTGTGACTGCACATATTTTGGTATTTTTGTTTAATTTCAACTTTTCCTATAGGTTCAGAGGCCACATGTCTAGGTTTGTTACATGGGTATATTATGTATTGCTAAGGTTTGGAATAACTGCTACTACTACTCAGGTAGATAGCACAGTACCCCATAGGTAGCTTTTCGGGCCTTGTCTCTTTCCTCCCTTCCTCCTCTAGTGGTCCCCAGTGTCTATTGTTTTCATTTTTATATCCATGTATACCCAATATTTAGCTCTCACTGCATGTAAGAACATGCAGTATTTGTCTTTCTGGGTTTTTTTTTTCCATTAATTTACTTAAGTTAATGGCTTTCAGCTGCATCAGTGTTGCTACAAAGAACATAATTTTTTTTGGCTGTGTAGTATTTCAATGTGTATATAGGTACCACATATTCTTTATCCAGTCCACCACTGGTGGGCAACTAGATTGATTTCATGTCATTGCTGTTGAAGACAATAAAGTTTGAATCACTAGTATACAGTGAAAGCATAACGTTTTATAGAAAATGCATTATAATCATTCATAAAAAGCTTTGATGAGAAAACATGAATAGGCACTTAAATAACATTAGACACACTTATTATGTCATTAATGTATAGCTGCTATTTTTGCACAAAATGTAGGCAAGGC
The DNA here is from genome assembly GCF_009828535.3 of Hylobates moloch. Classification (NCBI taxonomy): domain Eukaryota; kingdom Metazoa; phylum Chordata; class Mammalia; order Primates; family Hylobatidae; genus Hylobates; species Hylobates moloch. The sequence goes on from NW_026652276.1 coordinate 113,197,405, forward strand.
GACCTTTGGAAGCAAAGCATTACATACTAAATAATATAAACAACATAAATACAGTACAATATGGTATAAATAAAATAATTAGAAATAAATTTATACAATCACATAGACAAAGTTTGAGAAAAGTTGATGAAAATGCTAGTAACTTTTTGTATGCAGTAAACTTAAACATATAAATCAAAGATTATAATATATGGTGTGCCTATTATCTAGTTCACTTTTTATATAACATATGTATTTGAGCACATTACTTCAGAACTTGTGAAATTACAGGCTAGTTGTTACACACAAATCAGAAAGAAAAACATATATATAAGACACAGCCCTAGTAGTCTTCATAGTAAAGATAAAATTATAAAATAATAGTTATTAAGAAATAGGTAACAATTTGGAATTTACTATGTGCTGGACAGTGTTCTAAGTAACCTATGGTATTAGTGTTTTTAGGAATTCTGTGAGGTGAGTAGATAAAATCAACTATTCCACAGTAGAGGCATTTGTCATATAGAATTTAAATTTCTAAGTTTAGTTCCTGCTAAGAAAAATATACTTTTGAAGTGAAATAGATGTTTAGATTTTCTTGTACTTAATCGGATGCTTTGTGCTCTGATAAAAGTTCTCACTTTCATTTTCTGTATGATCAACTGACTGGAAATTATAAAGCAGAAACATGTAACATCTGTCCCGGGCCTCTCTCAAATCTCTTAACCAAATCTCCCTACTCCTCTCACAGATGTCTAACATAACTATGCACAGATTTTTAAAAAACAGCTTCAAAAATTTGGACAAATTTTCCAGATCCCTCAAAGCAATAGAAGAGCAGTTATTTAGATCCTTACAGCATAAAAAGGAGTTGTCTCTCACTGTGAATGCACCAGCAGATTAAATGGATAGAAGACTTAAAGAATTCAAAAGCTTAATAAGCATACATCAAAAAATTGTCCTCCATGACAGTAAGAGACTTTTCAAGAATAGCCTCCCAATCCACATTTTAAACTCTTGTTTTCTCCTTCACTTATGGACCTTTCATATGTGTTATCTGCTAAATCATTCATACCTATCTGAGTGTATGGCTATTCTTTCCACTCATTTCACATCCAGTCCAGTAATACTTTCTATGCTGCAGAAGGTAACCAGGTCTAGCTTAAAGACTTTCCAACACAACTGTTCTTTCCTTCAACAGCAATTGGTCTAAGTAAAACACAATCAACTCCCAGTATTATCCTCAGGAGAAATCTAAAACAATGGGTCTGTTTAAAGTTCTGATTAATAGAGTCTGTCTCCCTTAATATGAAAATGATGGAGTATTGAGAATTACAGTTTGTATCTGCTAGAAGGTGAATGTTGTTATAATACTAGAGGAACTGCCATGCCACAGTCATCTAAGGAAGCAAAAGATTATAGAATCTGACAAGAAAATGAGGAAAAATCTCTTTAACTTAGAAATTACACACAAAAGTCCAAAGACATAACTGAGAACATGTTTGTGAAGCACTAAAAAATCTATAGCCTGGCTCATTGCTACAGCCATTCTTTAAGCAAGTCTTTAAATATAGATTAGATGGCTGTTTTTAAGTTTTCAAATTTCATAAAAGGATCACATAACAAAAAAACAGAAAACATACCCCACTTGAAGAAATAAATTTCCAAAACTCAATCCTTAAGAAAAGATCTTTGCATTATCTGACAAAGATGTCAAAATAATGATACTAAGTATGCTCAATAACAAAAATAGAACAAAGATTTTAAAAAAAGAACCCAGTAGAAATTGTGGCAGAAAAATAATTGTTGAAAAATTTTGTAGAGTCACAACAGAATTAATGATCAGAAAACAAAAATCAGAAAACTAAAGACATTTATAAACATTGAGTCATGAAAAAAATAAAACAAAAAAAGTTGAAAAACATCAACATGGAATATGTAACTTATTATATATGATTAAGGAGACCAATGTATTCATGACAGGAGTCTTTGAAGAAGAATGCAGGGGAAAAGTCATAGAGAGGTTATTTGAAGAAAAAAGGGACTCACTAAGAACTTCCTAAATTTCAAAGTGATGAAAAAAAAATGCTACCAACCAAGGATACTTAATCTGGGAGAAATTTACTTTAAAAATAAGACAAAAATAAAGACTTTCTAATATGAACCAAAGGTAAGGGTGTTCATTACCCCTAGAAGAGTCTTATAAGAACTACTACATGGAGTCCATTACGTTGACAGACATGGTGGTTCACACCTGTAATACTAGCAACTTTGTAGGCTGAGGCAGAAGAAGAATCATTTTAGGCTGGGAGTTTGAGACCAGCCTGGGTGATATAGTGAGACTCCTTCTCAAAGAAGAGACCTTGATAATAATTTTGTTTTTCAGGGACAGGGTTTTAAAACCTGCTAGAACTAAAGATTGATTGGAGTCATTTTGAAAAGGCAGGTCCTCATATAGGTGGCAAACTTGAAAACCCTTGGTCTTTGGCTACAGCTCAAGAAATGGTTCAACTATTTTGACTTAAAATTCTGTAGTGACTCCATAACCATCTCCAGCTCCTTCCAGCCATAGCCTAGGAGTGGTTCTGCATATCCAGAGACCCAGGGAAAGATGCCTATTTGTGGTTATAGCAGTAGGTCTGCAGACCTTGGCCTTTACTGTGCTCTCTGAAACAGTTCAGTGACTCAGTTTCAGCACTGAGAGTCACAGTCTGTGGCAAGTTCTGCCAACCTAAGTATTCAAAGAGTGACTTGGGGAAATCTTGCCACATAGTAAGAAACACACACATCAGGCACACCATATACCAGCCGCACTGCAGAACACTGCCCTAGTGCTGGCCCTACAGATCAAAGTCCTAAAGGGAATTCAGTCTGCCAAGAAGTAAGACAGGATTAACAACTACCCAGGCTCCTGGTAACAAACCCACTAAAGGCAAACTCCACAACAGACCAAGAAGCAGCCATGCAACCCACGTATAACCCCTCTCCACTGCATACCCAAAAAGATTCTATCAGCTAATTGACCCAAGAGAAGATTTGTACCTGCTGAGAGCAGTCTATAAAATTGGAAAATTTAGATTCAATAAATGCCCTATTAAAATTTTAGTAAAATTTTTCAAAGTAATAGAAAATTCAATCTTAAAATTTATATGGAATTACAAGAAACGCTGAATATCCAAAGTAGTTTTGAGGATTAAAAACAAAGCTAGAGGCATTATACTTTCTGATTTTAAACTACATCTGAAGACTACTGTAATAAAAACAGGATGATGTGTGCATAAAAATGCACACCGATATCAGTGGAGCAGAATGGAGAGCCCAGAAACAAATCCATCCATGTAAGATCAACTCATCTTTGACACTGAGCCACTGAGAATGCATAATGCAGAAAGTACAGTCTCTTCCATGCTTGGGGCTGGGAAAAGGGAATACCCACAAGTAAAATAAAATTAGACCACTTTTCTTATAATATTTAAAAATTAAATATAAAATAAGGACTCTAATGAATGACATAAATTCTTAATAATCCTAAAAGAAAACATATGAAGAAACCTTAATATTGGTCTTGAAGTGAATTTTTGGATACGACTGCAAAAGTACAGCAATAAAAGCAAATATAAACAAATTAAACTGCATCAAACTAAAACACTTCTGTAGAACCAAGAAAAAATAGAATAAGAAAACCACATCTGGTAAGTAGTTAGTATCAAAAATATATAAGAAACTGATGCAAATAAAAGGCAACAACTATAATAGTAATAATAACAAAATTTAAAAATAAGCCAAGGACTAAATAAATGTTTACAAATGAAAACATACAGTTGGGCAACAGGTATATAGAAAGGTGCTCAATGTCACCAATCTGGCAGATGCAAATTAAATTCATTGTGAGATATTACTTTATACCTGTTAGGACTGCTAATATCAAGAAGAAGATGTATAACAAGCGTTGACAAGAATATATTAAAGAAAAGATGCTGTACAATTTTGGTGACGTGCAATTTTTTAGAGACATTATGAAAGCTAGTGTGTAGGTTCCTTTGAAATTTTTTTAATAGTACTACTTACTATACAATTCAGCTATCTCATTTCTGCATATACAATAAATTTACTATCTCAAAGCAATACCTGCACCTCCATGTTCATTGAAACATTTTTCACAATTGTCAAGATATGAAAGCACCAGCTACTCGGAGAGGCTGAGGCAGGAGAATGGCGTGAACCCGGGAGGCGGAGGTTGCAGTGAGCCGAGATCGCGCCACTGCACTCCAGCCTGGGCGACAGAGCAAGACTCCGTCTCAAAAAAAAAAAAAAAAGAAAAGATATGAAAGCAATCTAAAGTGTTTGTGGAAACTGACTGTACAAAAAAAACCATGGTATATATACAAAATAGAATATTATTCAGCCATAAAAAATAATAAAACTCTGCCATTTCTACAACATGGATGGACCTAGATGACGTTATGCCAAGTGAAACAGCACAGAAACAGAAAAATACTGTACGATCTCACTTCTATGGAGAATATAAGGTTGGACTCCTAGAAGAAGAGAGTATAGAGGTGAGTGCTAGGCCCTGGAGGTGGAGAAAGTGGAGTATGTTGTTCAAATGGTACAAATTTTCAGTTAAAAGGCAAACAAGTTATGGTAACCTAAGGTACAGCTTTATGACTACCGAAAGTAATACTGTTACGTATGCTGAAAATTTGCTGAGAGATCTTAATTGTTCTCACTACAAAAAAGGTAACTTGTAAGGTCATAAATGTGTTTGTTCATTAATTTGATTGTATTAATCATTTCTTTATGTATACACATATAAAATCAATATATTGTATACAATACATAGGTATTCAATTATTATTTGTGAAAAAATTCGCGTTACTGGGATTATATGTGTGTCATACACATGCATATATAAATGTGTTTATATATATACATATGAATGACACAATCACAGTAAGCTTTATACTAAATAAAATCACAAAATGATGTTATTTAAAATAAAGTTAAAATTGAGAGTTTAATATGGACTCAGCAGGCCGGGCGCAGTGGCTCATACCTGTAATCCCAGCACTTTGGGAGGCCAAGGCAGGCAGATCACCTGAGGTTGGGAGTTCGAGACCAGCCTGACCAATATGGAGAAACCCCGTTTCTACTAAAAATACAAAATTAGCCAGGTGTGGTGGCACATGCCTGTAATCCCAGCTACTAGGGAGGCTGAGGCAGAAGAATCGCTTGAACCTGGGAGGTTCAGATCGCGCCATTGCACTCCAGCTTGGGCAACAAGAGCAAAACTCTGTCTCAAAAAACAGAAAACAAAACAAAACAAAAAATACTCAGCAATGTTTTAAGCTCCCCAATGACATAGTATATTTAATAAACGTATGAAGTAGATACACTGAACTATATTACATACAGTTGCGGAATTTGGCCATATTTCCCAACATTTGTTTATATGAAAAGAACATTTGAAGTAACACAATTTTAGAGTTTGTTTCATTTAGGGAGATGCTTAGTGTTTTGATATAATTACTGAGCATAAATTTCTGTAAAATCACATTTGAAGGCTCCATAGAATAGAAAATTATAAAGCAGGAAGTATACATCTTTTTGTGGTGTTCCTGGGATTTCTGATCCAAATTGTAATATCACCAAAACTTATATATTTAGACACTATCCAAAAACAGAACTTAAAAAATGGTTTAATATAGTTTCTCAAAAATACAGATATTGCTGTTTCCCCAAAGCAATGGAAAAGCAGTCAAATCACACATTTTCTGTCAAGCCATGAAAGACTTTCATTATTGCTGTAAACTAAAAACAAAACAAAACACACACACACACACACACACACACATTACTGAAGGGGAAGTACAGTGCTTGGAAAATTCACAAGAATGGGACAAAAAATGTCCCTATGTTAAAGCAAGAGAAAGAAATGAAGGTTTCTCAGAAACCATTTCCACTGGAGCAGAGCTTCTGGAAGCATGTTTAAAGGTCTGGCTTCCTCCTTGACATTGGGAACCGCCATTTGTGTCATTTGCTTCATTCACTCCCACCTACCTGGGTGTTTGGCTACTGCCTCCTGTCTCTTCACTTTCCAGGGCTCTTTTCTTTGCTCCAGACAGGTCATCAAGTCTGGCTTAAAGATAGCAAGACCTGTTTTATTAGAAAAAAATAACATGACTCTTGCTAGGATAATCCGATTACTAATCTAGTACTGTGCTCAGCAGAGAAGAGAGAACATTATAGAAGACTCTAGAAAATTAATTTCAATATACTGTTTCCTAACAGAAACTTTAGAATATTTAGAAAGTATTTTAAATTTGTGGTTCTTAGCTCTATTACCCAGTAATACTGAATCAAAAATCAGCTGTGAAAATTGCATTTTTAGGTGTGGGTAACAATATTTTATGCTACTAAATTTCTGATATTACCACTAATTTAGACTGAAGTATACAGATGAGCTCAAAAAAGGGAAAGATTAACGTTAAGATGAAACATCTTGAAAATTATATTTTCTACCTCAACAGATACCCAATTTTTTCTTTTTGAAGCAGGATTCTGAAACTCATTTATGCAAAGCAGAACCTCCAAAAGAACCAGAAGAAAACAAAATATTTAATGTAGAATATGAGTTGTATATTGAAGTTATTCTCACCCAAGGAGACCAGGTTTCCATAGTTCTCTAACATCACATCCCTATACAAATGCTGCTGAGCAGAGTCCAGGCATTCCCACTCTTCTGGGGAGAATTCTATGGCCACATCCCTGAATGTCAACACTCCCTGGAAAACAAAACATATTTACCAAGTGACCATAGAAAGAATTCTTGATTTGACATCAGGTAAAATGACAGTAAAGAGAGCTGGCTCTGACTGATGTGAGTTACTGGAGTTATCCAATAGGATACTTTCTAGCACAGAAATATTCTCTAGTGTATTTTTAACTCTGAGAAAAGATGGCATAAGATCATGAAACCAGTGTATGTGCAATACTTTTCTTGATGATACAGTATAAAATAAAGGACATTAACACAGGCATGTACATTTCTTAATGCTGTATTTACATAATACAAGAAAAGTTGTCTATAGCTCCCATATGGAAACTTCATGGTGAGTTAAAAGCATACTTCTCAAATCTTATTGTGTATAGCAATGAACAGGAGATCTTGTTAAAACCTAGATTTTGACTCTGAAGATCTAGGGTAAAGCTTGAGTTTCCAAATTTGTAAGAAGTTTGCCAGTGGTATCGTTGCTTCTGGCCCAAGGAGAATATTTTGTCAAAAATTCAGTAAGTGGCACAGCCTAGGTTTTTTTGACCAATAAAGATGAGAGTCTTCATTTTCCATAGCAAACGATATGCAAAGAGAAGGTAGGAAGAAAGAAGAGCTGTCAGATTAAACATGGCTTAATCTTGTTTTTGCACATCACTTGATAAAACTCCCCAAGGTACCTATTAATAGAGAAAAATAATTAACTGTAGAGTGAAAAATACCTGTCAGAGAGCATATTTACCAAGTAAATAAATTAAGATCAACTATATTAAAAGAAATTTGTATCAGGTGCTGATTAACAAAGAAGGATACAAGACTACTGTGCTATTATTAACATTAACACAAAAAAGGGTCAACTTAATCTGAGTCTAGTCATGAGGAAACATCAGTTTTAAGCAAAATGTAAGCTACAAATATCTCCCATGTTCCATAAGCTCTAATTTTTGGTTAAACTTTTTTTTTTTTTTAAACTTTAAGTTCTGGGATACGTGTGCAGAATGTGCAGGTTTGTTATATAGGTATACATGTGTCATGGTGGATTGCTGCACCTATCAACCCGTCATCTAGGTTTTAAGCCCAACATGCATTAGGTATTTGTCCTAATGCTCTCCCTCCCATTGCTCCCATCTGCTGACAGGCCCTGGTATGTGAGGTTTCCCTCCCTGTGTCCATGTGTTCTCACTGTTCAAATCCTACTTATGAGTGAGAACACGCGGGGTTTGGTTTTCTGTTCCTGTGTTAGTTTGTTAGTTTGCTGAGAATGATGGTTCCAGCTTCATCCACGTCCCAGCAAAGGACATGAACTCATTCCTTTTTATGGCTGCATAGTATTCCATGGTGTATATGCGCCACATTTTCTTTATCCAGTCTATCATTGATGGGCATTTGGGTTGGTTGCAAGTCTTTGCTATTGTAAATAGTGCTGCAGTAAACATACGTGTGCATGTGTCTTTATAGTAGAATGATTTATAATCCTTTGTGCATATACCCAGTAATGAGATTGCTGGGTCAAATGGTATTTCTGGTTCTAGATCCTTGAGGAATCACCACACTGTCTTCCACAATGGTTGAACTAATTTACACTCCCACCAACAGTGTAAAAGCATTCCTATTTCTCCACATCCTCACCAGTATCTGTTTCCTGACTTTTTAATGCTCGCCATTCTAACTGGTGTGAGATAGTATCTCACTGTGGTTTTGATTTGCATTCCTCTAACGACCAGTGATGATGAACTTTTATGTTTGTTGGCTGCATAAATGTCTTCTTTTGAGAAATGTCTGTTCACATCCCTCGCCCACTTTTTGATGGGGTTGCTTTTTTCTTGTAAATTTGTTTAAGTTCCTTGTAGATTCTGGGTATTTGCCCTTTGTCAGATGGATAGATTGCAAAAATTTTTTCCCATTCTGTAGGCTGCCTGTTCACTCTGATGACAGTTTCTTTTGCTATGCAGAAGCTCTTTGGTTTAATTAGATCCCATTTGTCAATTTTGGCTTTTGTTGCCATTGCTTTTGGTGTTTTAGTCATGAAGTCTTTGCCCACGCCTGTGTCCTAAATGGTACTACCTAGGTTTTCTTCTAGGGTTTTCATGGTTTTAGGTTTTACATTTAAGTCTTTAATCCATCTTGAGTTAATTTTTGTATAAGGTGTAAGGAATGGGGGTCCAGTTTCTGTTTTCTGCATATGGCTAGCTGGTTTTCCAAGCACCATTTATTAAATAGGGAATCCATTCCCCATTGCTTATTTTTGTCAGGTTTGTCAAAGATAAGATGGTTGTATATGTGTGGTGTTATTTCTGAGGCCTCTGTTCTGTTACATTGGTCTGTATATCTGTTTTGGTACCAGTACCATGCTGTTTTGGTTACTGTAGCCTTGTAGTATAGTTTGAAGTCAGGTAGTGTGATGCCTCCAGCTTTTTTCTTTTTGCTTATGACTGTGTTGACTATATGGGCTCTTTTATGGTTCCATATGAAATTTAAAGTATTTTTTCTAATTCTGTGAAGAAAATCAATAGTAGTGTGATCGGAATAGCATCGAATCTATAAATTACTTTGGGTAGTATTGCCATTTTCATGATATGGATTCTTCCTATCCATGAGCATGGATTTTTTTTTTTTCCATTTGTTTGTGTCCTCTTTTATTTCCTTGCTTTAGCATCCTAGAGAGAAGTCTCTTCTATTTTTTATTCAGAACTTTCTGAGTTATCCTGGGCAATAAAGACCATTCTCATTAAATGTGCATTTTTCTAAGCAGTTTTGTATAGATTTAATGGAAGCTAAACAGTACATGGTCTCCTTCTTCACTGATAACCAAAGACCTGATCCCATCTCAAACAGGAATCTTGGGCCTCCACACCCTTCCATGTTGGACAGCCACAAAAGAAACATTTGTAATGTTGCAGGTATAAATTCATGGTGACAATTTTTTCACGGCTTATTAAAAGCTGGGATGTAGGGAATAAGGAGAAGGCTCTGGTATATAAGGAAAAGGTATTTCTCAGAGCCCCTTGACTATCATGAGAATAAAAAGTGAAAAAGGAGTTAAACTGATAAGGCAAAACATCACAAGTAGCATGTTGTGTGAAGTCAGGGACCCTGAATGGAGGGAACAACTGGAGCTGCGGCAGAGGAATATGAATTGTGAAAATTTCATGGACATTTATCAGTTCCCGAATAATACTTTTGTAATTTCTTATGCCTGTCTTTAATCTCAATCTGTTATCTTCATAAGCTGAGGATGTACGTCACCTCAGGACCACTGTGATAATTGTGTTAACCGTACAAATTGATTGTAAAACGTGTGTTTAAACAATATGAAATCATTGCACCTTGAAGAAGAACAGAATAACAGCAATTTTTAGGGAACAAGGGAAGACAACCATAAGGTCTGAGTGCCTGCAGGGTCAGGCAAAAAGAGCCATATTTTTCTTCTTGCAGAGAGCCTATAAACGGGCATGCAAGTAGGAGAGATATCACTAAATTCTTTTCCTAGCAAGGAATATTAATATTAATACCCTGGGAAAGGAATGCACTCCTGGGGGTGGTCTATAAATGGCAGCTCTGGGAGTGTCTGTCTTGTGTGGTTGAGATAAGGACTGAGATACACCCTGGTTTCCTGCAGTACCCTCAGGCTTATTAGGGTGGGGAAAAACTCCGCCCGGTAAATTTGTGGTCAGACCAGTTCTCTGCTCTTGAAACCTGTTTTCTGTTGTTTAAGATGTTTATCAAGACAATATGTGCACAGCTGAACCCAGACCCTTATCAGTTCTGTTTTGCCTTTTGTCCTGTTGCGTCAGAAGCATGTGATCTTTGTCCTGCTTTTTGCCCTTCGAAGCATGTGATCTTTGTACCTACTCCCTGTTTTACACCCCCTCCCCTTTTGAAACCCTTAATAAAAACTTGCTAGTCTGAGACTCAGGTGGGTATCACAGTCCTATGGATATGTGATGTCACCCCTGGTGGCCCAGCTGTAAAATTCCTCTTTTTGTACTCTTTCTCTTTATTTCTCAGCCGGCCGGCACTTATGGAAAATAGAAAGAACCTATGTTGAAATACTGGGGGCAGGTTCCCCCGATAGTAGAGAAGTAAACATTTGCAAGTTCTACACACATGATATTTCAGAAGAAAAAGTGGACACAGTCTCTAACCTGAGACACATTCACCTCAAAATAAGCCATTTCTTTCTTTTTCTCCTTCTCTGTGATCCCTTTCCAGGTGTGATTATCTGCACAAATTACACCTGTTTCTTGAGAATATGCCTTTGAAGTATAAGCAAAACTCCTTCCCCTGAAACCACCACACCCACAGGCAGAAGGACCTAGAATTGCAGATAAAGTCTGCCTTTGTCCTTTATCACAAGAGAGGTTCAGAACCAGTAAAGTCCTACATAAAACCCAAAATGTGAGTTTCCTCTTTCCAACACTCAGTTGCCTTTCTCTGCCACAGACGCCAGAAATTTCTATTGCAGTAATGGGAATATGGGCCACACTGACCTGCCCCTACCAAATCCAAGCAGAGCAGTCTCTATGATCTTCATTTGGAACTAAAGCTAAACTCACCTCTCGTGAATGTATCTGAAAGCACTCGTGATTGACCCCGGGCTCACCTTAGCCTCACTAGCCTCACATGTGGCACTTAATTCAAACAACATGGCTGCAGGGGAAGTGGAGCAAGATGACTAAATAGCACCCTCCAGCAATCATCCCCCAGATAAAACACCAAACAGAATGACCATCCAAATAAGAAGCATCTTCAGAAGAGCAAAAAACTCTGGGGAGTGATCACAGGACCTAGTTTTAGCATCAAATCAAAGAGGCATTGAAGAGGGTAAAAAAGAAAGCCGTTAATTGCCAACAGCAGCCCTCCTCCATTCCCTGGCAGTGCAGCTCAGCAGAGAGAGAAAATCCGCATTCTCCCTTACAGAAGGGAGAGTGCGGTGATGGTGAGACTGTGCAGTAAAACTCAGTGCTGCCTGTCATAGCAGAAAGCAGCATGGGGCAGAATTCAGCCAGAGCCTACAGACGGAGCACTCGGACTAGCCCTAGTCAGAGAGGAATTGTCCATTTCAGTAATCAAAACCTGAGTTTCAGGTAGCCCCACCACCATGGGCTAAAGCACTCTGGGGTTCTAAATAAACTTGAAAGGCAGTCTAAGCCACTGGGACTGCAACTCCTGGGCAAATCCTGGTGCTTTGCTAGGCTCAGAGCCAGAAAACTTGAAGTGCATGTGACCTTGTGAGATGCCAACTGGGATGGCCAAGAAAGTGCCTGCATTACCCTTACCCTAGGCACAGGCAGTGCAGTTCACAGCTCCAGGAGAAAATCTTTCTTTCTACTTGAGGAAAGAGAGAAGAGTTAAAAAAAACTTTGTCCTGCAACTGGGACATCATCTCAGCCACAGTAGAATATGGCACCAGAAAAAGCCCTGAGGCCCCTATTCTAGGACTTAGTTCCTGAGTGACAGTTCTAGACATACCTTGGGCGAGAAGAAAACACACTGCCTTGAAGGGAAGGTATCAGTTTTGGCAGGATTCATCACCTGCTGAGTAAAGAGCCCTTGGGCCTTGAATAAACATCAGCAGTAACCAGTAAGCAGTAACTTGCTGCAGCCCTTTGGCTGGTGAGACCCAGTGCAGTGCAATCCATGCTGCCGCAGCCATGTGGAGAGACTCCTGCTTGAGGAAAAGAGAGGGAAGAAGAAGAGACTTTGTCTTGAAGCTTGATTACCAGCTCAGCCATAGTGGGGTAGCTGTAAGAAGATAGCTCCTGAGGTCTCTGATTTCAGGCCTTGGCTCCTGGATGACATTTCTGGAATGACCCTAGGTCAGAAAAAAACCCACTTCCCGGCCGGGGGCATTGGCTCACGCCTGTAATCCCAGCACTTTGGGAGGCCGAGGCGGGCAGATCACAAGGTCAGGAGATGGAGACCATCCTGGCTAACATGGTGAAACCCCGTCTCCACTAAAAAATACAAAAAAATTAGCCAATGTGGTGGTGGGTGCCTGTAGTCCCAGCTACTTGGGAGGCTGAGGCAGGAGAATGGCGGGTACCCGGGAGGCAGAGCTTGCAGTGAGCCAAGATTGCTCCACTGCACTCCAACCCGGGCTACAGAGCAAGACTCCGTCTGAAAAACAAAACAAAACAAAAAAACCCCACTTCCCTGAAGCAAAAGAAGCAGGCTTGGCAGAGTTCACCACAAGCTGACCGAAGACTCCTTAGGTCTTGAGTGGATATCAGCAGTACTTGTTGTGGACTCTGGGTGGTGGTGGTCATGGGGAGTGGCTTCTTATGCTTGATAAAGGAGAAAAAAGAGTAGGAAGGATGTTGTCTCATGGCCTCGGTGCCAGCTAAGCCACAGCAGAATAGGGCACCAAGTAGATTCCTAAGGTTTCTGACTCCATGTTCTTGCTACCAAAGGCATTTTGCTACCCCCAGCCCAGAGCTCACTGTCCTGAAGGAAAGGACATGAGCCTGGCTGGATTCACCACCTACTGAAGAGAACTTGGGTCTTGAGTGAACATCTGCAGTAGCTAGGTAGTGGTCACTGTGGGCCTTATGTGACAGCCAGTCCTGTGCTAGCTTGGGGTCTGACTTAGTGTAGTCCTAGTGATGGTGGCCACAGGGGTGCTTGTGTTACACCCACCTCAGCTCCAGGCAGCTTAGCATGGAGAGAGAGAGAAATTCCATTCATTTGGCAGAATGTAAAAAAATAGAAAGAGTCTGCCTGGTAACCCACAGACTCTCTTGGATCTTACCTATGACCACCAAAGTGGTACCTCTACAAATCTGCAAGCATCACAGTGTTATTTAGGTTGGGGTGCCCCCTAATGCAGATACGACTGCAATGATCAAAGACTTAGATTACAACACTCAATTCCCTTTGAATACTTGGAAAGCCTTTCTAAGAAGGACAGGTATTAAAAAGCCCAGAATGCAAAAACTAAAATAAATACCTAACTCATTAATGCCCAGACTTCAATGAACATCCACAAAAATTAAGACTATTCAGGAAAACACAACCTCATTAAATGAGCTAAATAAGGCACTAGTGTGCAAATCCTGAGACAGAGATATGTAACCTTTCAGACAGGAAATTCAAAAAAGCTCAGCAAAATTCAAAATAACAAAAAAAAAAAAAGAAGAAATTCAGAATCTGATCCAATAAACTTGATAAATTGATTAAAATCATTTTGAAGAATCTAGCAAAAATTCTGGTGCTGAAAATTCAAAAGACATTGAAGAATGCATTAGTCTCTCAACAGCAGAACTGATTAAGCAGAAGAATTAGTGAGTTTGAACACAGGTTATTTGAAAAGATACAGTGAGATGAGACCAAAAAAAAAAAAAAAAAGCCTCAAGAGGGCAACTCTAAGAAATATGGCCTTAAAGAGGAGGTAGAGAAAAAGTTCTGGGTAGAAAGTTTATTCAAAGGGATAACTAGAACTTCTCATACCTAAAAAAAAAGTATTAATATTCAAGTACAAGAAGGTTATAGAATACCAAGCACAATTCACTTAAATATGACCACCTGAAGTTGTTTTTTTTTTAGACAGAGTCTCGCTCTGTCACCCAGGCTGGAGGGCAGTTGCACAATCTCGGCTCACTGCAAGCTCCACCTCCCAGGTTCACGCCATTCTCCTGCCTCAGCCTCCCAAGTAGCTGGGACTACAGGCGCCCACCACCACGCTTGGCTAATTTTTGGTATTTTTTAAGTAGAGACAGGGTTTCACCGTGTTAGCCAGGATGGTCTCGATCTCCTGACTTCATGATCCGCCCACCTCAGACTCCCAAAGAGCTGGGATTACAGGCATGAGCCATCGCGCCCGGCCGACTACCTGAAGATCTTTAATAAAACTCTCAAAGGTCAAAGACAAAGGATTCTAAAAGCAGCAAGAGAAAAGAAACAAATAACATTCAAACAAGCACCAATATGTTTGACAGTGGACTATTCAGTGGAAATCTTACAGGCCAGGAGATGGAAATCTTACAGGCCAGAACTTTTATCCTAGAACAATACATCCAGCAAAAATATTCTTCTACCATAAAAAAAAAAAAAAACTGACAAACAAGCTGAGAGATTTTATTAACACCCCCAGACCTGTCCCACAAAAAATGCTAAAGGCAGTTCTTCAATCTAAATGAATAGGACATTAATGAGCAATAAGAAAACATGTGGTACAAAACTCACTGGTAATATGAAGGACACAGACAAAGACAAAATTTCTAGTACTATAAATGTGGTGTGTAAACTATTCATATTTTGAGAAGACTAAAAGATTAGTCTATAACTACTTGTAATTATGAAAAGTAATAACTCTTTCTCTACCTCCTTAAGGCCATAACTCACATTTCTAGTTTTGAGGCAGTTACAGTTATTAAAAATACTAACCACAACAAGTTTAAGACATAGACAGTATAAGATATAAATACAAACAATAAAATGTTAAAAAGTTGGGAGATAAACTGTAGTTATTAGTTTTCTCTTTGCTTTCTTGTTTGTTCATTTTTACAATATGTGTTAAGTTGCCATCAGTTTAAAATCATCGGTTATGTTACTTGCAAGCCTCATGGTAACCTCAAATAAAAAACCTGTAATAGACACACATACATAAAATCAAAAAATTAAAACGTACCACTAGAAAAAATCATCTTTACTAAAAGAAAGACAGGATGAATGGGAGAGCAAAAAGGAGAGAAAAGACCACAAAACAGCAAGAAAGCAGGTAACAGAATGGCAGGTGTAAGTCTTTATTTATTAATAACAACACTGAATATAAATTAACTCCCCAATCAAAAGACACGAATTGACCAAATGAGTTAAAACAAACAAACAAATAAAAAAACCCAAGACCCGACAATTTGTTTCTTACAAGACACACACTTCACATATGAAGACACAGAAAGACTGAAAATAAAGGGATAGAAAAAGATATTTTACGCAAATGGAAACCAAAAAAGAGGAGGAATAGCTATGTTAAACAAAATAGACTTTAAGACAAAAACTATAAAAACAGACAACAAAAGTTATTATAATAAAGTGGCCAATTCAGCAAGAGAATACAACAACTGCAAATTTATATGCACCTAACATTGGAGAACTCAGACATATGAAGCAAATATTAGAGCTAAAGAGAGAGAGATCAACCCCAATACAACAGAGACTTTCAACAGTAGACAGATCATCCAGATAGTAAAATCAACAAATAAACATTGAACTTAATCTGCACTATGAACCAAATAGACCTAATAGAAATTTACAAAGCATTTCATCAAAAAGCTACAGAATACAAATGCTACACTTTAGCCCCTGGATTATTCTCAAGGATGGACCATAAGCTAGGTCACAAAATAACTCTTAAAATAATCTCCCCCCAAATAAGATTATATCAAGTATTTTCTCTGATGATAATAGAATAAAACTAGTAATCACTAACAGAAAAAACTTTGGAAACTATACAAAACACAGAGAAATTAAAATATGCTCCTGAATGACTAGTAGGCCAATAAGGAATTTAAGAAAAAAATTAAAAATGTTCTTGAAACAAATGAAAATGAAAACATAACAAAACTATGAATACAATGAAAGAAGTACTAAGAAGGTTTATAGCAGTAAGTGCCTACATCAAAAAAAAGTTAAAAAAAAATCTCCAAATAAACTATTGATGTATCATACAGAACTAGAAAAGAGCAAACCAAACCCAAAATTAGCAAGAAAAAATAAAAACTATAGCAGAAATAAATGAATATAAAAACAAAAATTCAAAAGAAACATAATGAAAAGTTAGTTTTTTGAAAAGATAAAATTTACAAAACATTAGCCCATTGGCTAAAGATTTGGGATTCAGGGTCCCATGGTGTTTGAATTACTTTCAGGTCTGAAGGTGCCAAGTGCATTGAAAGATGGGGCTGGAATGGCTGATTACTGTGCTGTGAAGCTATTTTTCTACAAATCTGGCTGAAGTGCTCTGGAAGGGACTGTGTATTAAAAATAGGCAGATAAATATTCTGCCTGCAGATTTTGGGGCAAGCCAAAGAGAGAAAAGCCTCTCTGAACTAAAGCCTTGTGTGTACCTCCTGTGTTTATATCCTGTCTGGTAATTCTGTACAGTGTTTGGAAAACATAATTAAAAACAAAATTATCTCCAACTTCAGAGACACTCTAAAATGGTAGAAGAGAAAGAAAATTTTTTTTTACATAATTAAACCACAATGTGATATCCATCATAGGCAATCTGCTGAGGTTACAAAAGCAGAAATAAAAATCACCATATTTAGTCTTTAAGTAGAAGACTTAACAGCATAATTTGTCATATATAGTTCATCCTAAATTAATCAGGTAATTGAGAAGCCTATATGTATATTGGGTATATTCAATGAAAATTTAAATTGGCTATATTCAAAAGCAAAATAAGCTTTCCTTGGCTTCATAATATTTTATGAAGTTACCTACTGTAGGACAGAAAGGTAATCCATTTACATTTCAATGCAATGGTTTCCAGGTCCTAGAGAAAGACATTTCTAAGTTAAAAAGGCTGACAACGTCCTATTTAACTATTTAAATGATGTACATATATTTAATAGAGATACAAAATAAATTTACATATAAAATTTTTCTAAAATTATTTTTTAAAAGGAGAGCAAAATGTCTTATCTTCAAGTTTGATAATTTAAGTCTGGTATTTCTAATTTTTATTTGCCCTTACAACAGCCAAGTCTAAGACCATGACCTTGAACTCATGGACATCTGATTTCCAGTAGGCATTTGAATCAGGCACCCGAGGAGTGGCATTGGGTACAATTTGTTCACATGAAAGAGGGTTTAGTCAGGAAGTAAAGGCAGAAGAAAGATGCTATGAAGGACTGTTAATCTGAAATAATCTGAATAATCAATAAAGCCTCAAAATCCAATTTTAGAGTTTATTCAAGTGAAAAGCTAGAAATAGTCATCCCGGAGACAAAAGCTCTAGTGAAATAAGTTGAGTGCTTCATAGGTGAAAGTTAAGTTCTTATTTCTACAGGCAAAAAACAAATTTAACAAGACTACAACAGTTTCTATACAAGGCTAGCTTAAGATTTACAAAAAATTAATTGGTTACAGTATTTTTCCAACTTTTCTTTTTTACAACTGGTTTTTCTTTCCTTTTCAACCTAAGCGTGTATTTAACATTTCATCTTAAGACAATGCAATAGCCATAGGTAAGAGGGAGGTTAATCTATAATGGAAGTCAATAGTGAAGGGGAAAGAGGTCTTCCATAGGGCACTTTGGCCATTTACAACACCTGACAAAAGAATGCAGATGTAGAAGTAGGTGTAATCCATAAACTGAAAAACAAAGGTTACAGCTGCCTTGTTACTGCTGCCTGTCATATTACCCAGATTTTGTACTTACATTCCTTTAAGGCCCAGAATAATTTAGAGTATCAAACAGCTTAAATTTTGAATTATTTAGTTTCATAGGACCTATGGGCAGGGGAAATTCCAGAGTTAGTGGAAAGACTAATTTGTGCTACAGATAGTGGCTCAGAAAGGGTTAGGCTCTGGCTTATTTCTGTGTCTATGCAGGTAAATGAGACTATGATCAGGTGACTCAGAAGCCCAGTTGACTGGATGGAGCAGGTTGTTGCCACAGATTTAGCGTCTGAGGACAGGGATAAGTCTAAAGTCTTCTAGGCACTTGTATCTGGCTGAAAACTCTGGGAGCAAAGAAAATGTGGATGCAATTTGTAAGCATGGAGATTTGTCCCAAGAGGATTGTGAGCACATTATTATATAGTGTGCATGTGTCCAGGGGGGCAAAATCACATACTGGTAGCTAAATGGGAGAAGGAGTCTGCCCTCATAACTCACTTCCTATGTGTCCTCAGTTCCTGTTGACCTTGGAAGAAACGTGGTATCACAGAACAATTTACAGTGACAGTCTGTGTGCAATAGAGCAGAACCTCCCTTTTCTGAGACACCTGGAGTCTCCCTTCAGCCTAGGGCCTGCCTGACACATGCTGAGTGATTCACAGGCACGCACATGTCCTTGGCTCCTCTTATGTTATTTGTTGTAGATGATTGACTCCAGTGTCAAAAACATGAGCAAAACAACTCCATTTCCTTTTGAGTAACCCAGGGCATATTGTCAGAAATTATTATAGCATGAGCATGAAGATATTTTTATCCCAGCTTTGTTGGAAAATGAACAAATTAAAACAAATCAGCAACAATGGATATGTGGTAGGAACAGATGGAAGCCTTTGACAATTATGCCATGAATCCATATTTTATAATATCCAAGTAATAAAGCAGAATATAACTGCATTAAGAGATAAGATTATGTTTTCAAATAGTTTGTATGTGTTTACTATGAATTTTTGTACCACAAATATCCCCTGCTTTTAGGTATTTATTTTTTTACTTTTTTAAAAAAATCAACTTTTAAGTTCCGGGATACATATGCAGGATATGCAGGTTTGTTACACAGGTAAATGTGTGTCATGGTACTTTGCTGCACAGATCAACCCATCATCCAGGTATTAAGCTCAGCACCCATTAGCTGCTCTTCCTGATGCTTTCCCTCCCCCTGACAGGCCCCAGGGTGTGTTGTTCCCCCAATGTGTCCATGTATCTCATCATTCAGTTTCCACTTATTAGTATGAGAGCAAGCAGCATTTGGTTTTCTGTTCCTGTGTTAAGTTTGCTGAGAATAGCAGCTTCCAGCTCCATCAACGTCCCTGTCAAGGACATGATCTTTTTCCTTCTTATGCCTGCATAGTATTCCATGGTATATATCTACCACATTTTCTTTATCCAGTCTACTGTTGAAAGCAATGTGGGTTAATTCCATGTCTTTGCTATTGTGAATAGTATTTTTTTTGTTTGTTTTACTTTTAAAAACAATATACTGCTTAAGGTTAACTGAAAAAATAAATTTTTAAAATATACTTTGAGAGCACGGAACCTATTGAAATATAATCACAAGTGTTTCGTGCTCAACAAGCAACTTTAGCTTAATATTTGTTATGAATATTTGTTGACTGTGTTTCAAAATTTCTTATCTGGTATTTTAAAAAAATGTTTATTACTTCAAATGAGTGCCCATAATATGGTAAAGATACAAGAGATTTCGAATAAAAAAGAACTCACAGAATTTATGTTTCGAGGAAAATAGCTGTAATTGGTTAGAATTTACATAAAGGCAGATGTCTTTATACAAACACATAAGACAGAAAAGCAGAGCAAAACTGTGGTTTGCACCAGGCAAGATAAGGAAAAAAAGAAGGAGCTAAAGAAGGGAATCCTGATAAACAGTGTGGTTAAAGACTGTAAGTTTAGGTGGCCCTAGAAAGGCCTTACTAAGAATTAAGAGGTTTTAGTAATTAAGTAATAGAGAGTGACTAAGTAGTTTTGTAAAGAGTAAACAGAAAGACATACATTTTTTATAGAATTAAAATGTTGATGGTCCTACTAGACTATTATCTAATCTATTCCAATAATTGACATATTCTTATTACTGTTATCTCAGTTAATTACACTAATAAATATTTTAATTTTCAAGTCAGGATATTACTTCTGTCTCTTAACATACTCAACAATAAATAATCAGTTATTATTATTATTTCTGTTTCACAGACAAGAGCTGTGAGACACAAAGAGGCTGTGTAACTTATAAAAGTTGACTTTTTAATTGTGGGAATAAGTTTCAGGTCCTTTTTAAAGCGAACTTTCTTCTCTATTAGATGTCTTTTGTCACATTCTCAGCTGTAATTTTAGAAATGTCTGTATCTTCACTCCTGTTCACACTGTATTTTGATGTCACGAGTTACTATCTTAACACTTCTTAAAACAGTGCTTGGCATATTGTACATAGCATTATCAAACATGATTCCCAAAGGAAAAAATAAAAACATAATTTCTATTTGTAGATGATATACTATACCTAGAAACTCAAGAGATTCAACAAATACCAAGATTTAGCATAGTGGCAGCATAAAAAATAAACCTGTTTATAAAATAAATATAAAAATTGATGTTCTATCATATTGAGATACCACTTGACACACATGAGAATGGCTATTATACGAAAAACAACAGCATAATCCCTAAAAGAACAAGCAGTAAAAAGAAGAGGGAGAAATTAGAATGATGTTTAACTCCTGGTGCAAATGTAAAATGGTGTAGCCACTATAAAAAACAATGTGGACATTTCTTAAAAAAAAAAAAAAAAAAACACATAAAATGTACCTTCTTCTATGTTTAGAACATAGAATTATATGATCCAGCTATTTCATTGCTAAATTCATAGACTGTAGTTCAACAACATATAGCTTATCACTAATCAATGTTATTTCTGCAAACTAACGAGAATTCCTGACAATGGCCAACTACTTATTCTGCTTCTTACTTTATAAACCATATTAAAAAGGCCAAAGTTCGTATCTTGGGTAACATGCATCTGAGTCTTCCAGGCAGCTGTCCTCACCTTGGCTGAAGTAAATTCTTTTTTTTTTTTTGAGACAGAGTCTCGCTCTGTTGCCCTGGCTGGAGTGCAGTGGCACAATCTCGGCTCACTGCAAGCTCCGTCTCCTGGGTTCATGCCATTCTCCTGCCTCAGCCTCCCGAGTAGCTGGGACTACAGGTGCCCACCACCACGCCTGGCTAATTTTTTGTATTTTTAGTAGTGATGGGGTTTCATCGTGTTAGCCAGGATGGTCTCGATCTCCTGACCTCGTGATCCACCCACCTCGGCCTCCCAAAGTGCTGGGATTACAGGCATGAGCCACCGTGCCCAGCAGTAAATTCTTTAAAATTTTATTTTTTTGCCCCTGCTTCTTCCTTTAGATTGATATTTCTGGTGCTGTAAGCAGGATTCAGAGGGACACCAACCATCCAACATCCCTCTTGAACTCAGAAACTAGCCAATGAGAACTCCTTGTATTCTTCCAGCTCCCAGTACATCATTGAGTGTAAGGGGTGAGTCCTCCTGAATTCAGATCTCCCTACTATTTCGTGAGGTCAAGACTTTGCTTGAGCTGTTCTTTTCAACCCTCACTTTCTAGAAAAAAGATTTCCATTTTTGGCTAAAGTCAGGAGATTTTAATTTCAATATTTTTAACTGCTTTCTCTGCTTCTGTCTCAAGACAGAAAATCTGGGTTATAATACTGGCAGTCTAGCCCTGGTGGTTTTACTTCTTTTGTTCTAAAATTAGGTAACATGCTTTAAAAAACACAGCTGTTTTAGCCTGGGCGACAGGGTGAGACTCCGTATCAAAAAAAAAAAAAAAAAAAAAACCACACACAGCTGTTTTCTATTGCTTCTAATTTGAACTTGACTTTTTGGGACCTTCAAATCAAAAGGTGCATGGGAGTGAATTCTCTCATCCCAAAGAGAAAAGGCAATTTCTTTAACTGACTCATTTGGGTGCTTTAGGCAACTAGAGACTTTGTAGAGGTGTTAGGATGATTTTCAATGCTGTATACCAGTTTCACAGGGTCTTCCCAAAAGAAAAACACCTGCAGAGACTTTTAACTAAGCTGGAAGGTAAACATAAGCATTGCTCACCCAGCATTATAATCAGCAACTCTCGGTTGACACCTTGAGGAGTGATGCTCATACACAGCACACTTAGACCCGGTACACTGTTCTGGCCATGATCACCTTTGAAAAGTTTCTAAATTATGGAAAACTGATCATCAAAATCATTCTTTTCCTTCTAGGTAACATCCCTTAGAAACATACGCTGAACTTATGTATAATACCTATAGAGCTTCATCTTGCAAATGCCTGGGTAAATGGACTGACATGACTTCAGATGACCCCAAAATGCAATGACAAAAATGAAGGTCTTATGACATTTCTAAATTAATATATTTCCATGCACAATTGGAAATGGCAGGTTTTAGAATGAAATTTAATGAAAAGCCTTCTTTCTGTTTTGCCTGGCTACATTCTAATAAGAGATTTCAAAGTACATTTTAAGAGGGCTCTTTCACTTCCTCAAAAGAAAACCTTTTAAATGTTCAAACTGCCTGTTTGATTGCTGCAGAATTTACAATACATACTTTAACTTTTTCCAGTCTTTTCTTGGACTCTCGGAGATGTAAATCTTACCATGTATTTGAAATGTTAACATCCAGAGAAGTAGCAGAACAGCATTCTAGCTGAGATCAAATTGGAAAAAAAAAATTGAAGATTTTTTAGACCAAACCTCAAAATTTTATTTCTCAATGAATTATCTCTAGCTTAGGCAAAATACATTACATACATAATAATTAATTACTAATGTATTTGTTTTTATTATTTGATTTTTGCTCTTGACCTTCTGGAGTCCACATTTGTAAACTTGTCTACTCCCATAGACAGCTTTCCTTCTCCTGTTTTACCAACCATTTCTTAAAATCTTGTGTCTGGCCTTTGTGGGTAGATGGTAAGCTGAGAAGCTGAGATACTAAAAAATGTGGCCTGAAAATATAGATTGCAACCCATTTGCAGTAAACTGTTCTTAGGAGAAGTTTTGATTACAGAAGAGCTACAATTTTTTTGTTATTTCTCTGAAGTTTTAAAGTCATACAGGATTTCTTGGATTTGGCCTCATGAATGTTTGTGTTGGTTTTTAGTCACGAGTTCAGGTATGCCTTTAACTTAAAATTTCAGTTTATATTTAGAGTGTAATAGAAACTTTTGTTGTTTTGTTTGTTTAGTCTTCTCTCTGGAACTAAATAAAACCATATACTGTGGTTTGGAAAAAAGAAAACTATTTACTGAAAAATTTCAAAGAGAAACAGCTTTGAATAGTGATTACCCTAGGCCTCCAGTAAACAAAAATGCCCCATCTCCAAAATTCCTTCTTGATGTAAATTCTTGATGAAAGAAAAAGACAAGTAAAGAAATGTTTTTGTCTGAGCGTGGTGGCTCACACTTGCAATCCCAGCACTTGGGAGGCAGAGGCAGGCAGATCACAAGGTCAGGAGTTCGAGACCAGCCTGGCCAACATGGTGAAACCCCGTCTCTACTAAAAATACAAAAAATTAGCCAGGCATGGTGGCAGGCACCTGTAATCCCAGCTACTTGGGAGGCTGAGGCAGGAGAATTGCTCGAACCCGGGAGGCGGAGGTTGCAGTGAGCCGAGACCACTTGACTCCACTCCAGCCTGGGCAACAGAGCAAGACTCTGTCTCAAAAAAAAAAAAAAAAAAAAAAAAGGAAGAAATGTTTTCTATTTACCTGGGTAAAATCTAATTTTAAAAAATTTAAAAGCTCTACAGTCAAAAGTCCATTTATTTAAAATTGACAGGCAGATATATATATACACATATATATACACACACACACACACACACACACATACACATATTTTATATATATACACACACACACATACATATATATACATATTTGAGGCCTATGGTTTTCCCATATAAGGTCTTTAGTTAACTGAATTTCTCTCTCCCTAAACTAGCATCTCTATGTGCCTGTTTCTTCTCTTGCCGACATGACTTTTGCCAAGGATAATGTAAAACTTTACTGGCCTTTTGGAAAACAAAATCTTCTCAAACTGTCTCCTCTGGAATTAATTCTTCCATTTACCTCTATCTGTCTCATGTTCCACTTAAAACCTTTTTTCCCTATAGAGGACAACTAAAGGAAACTTCTAGCAGCCTGAGACCCCTTGAAGAGCACAGATAAAGCACCACAGGCTTCTCCTTTTTGGCAGGGTACCTCTGTTTTTCCTCATGAAGCCCCCACAGTTGTGGGTAAACAGGTTCTTTTGAGGTCTGAAGCTCTACTCCCTTTTACAATGAACTCCCTCTCTAGGGCTTTTAGATACAAACATGAGTAAGTTATATGTTGTGTCTACATGTATATATGTCTATAAATGTCTTTGTGTATTATCTACATGGTACTGAATTAACTTAAAGATAATTGCTCATGAATTAAAAAAATAAGCCCAATATTTTTAAGAATATGTGAATTGAGTAAATCTTTTGGTAAACATGACTAGTTTAATATTGTTAGTTTAATTAAAAAAAAGTCTTTTGACTTCTCAGCAAAATATGTATATATTTAAGTTTATTGCTTTTATGATATTTGCCCAACACAGTAATATAAAAATGGATAATAGGAAGTTTAACTTTAGATGAGTAGATTAGTCTGTTTCATGAGATTTTACAAAAATAATTGTTAAGAATAAATAAAACATGTAAATGGGACAAAAGTTTATAAGCTTACAATACTAATTGTTTTGTAATGTGTTTAGTTTAAACAGTTTCTCAAATCTTTACGGAAACTATACTCGCAGACTGTTGCTAAGCTATATTCAATGATGGCTATTCATTAAACATCTAAGTTTTCTCCAAGTAAGACAAAATGCTAAGGTATTAATTTTTAAATATAAGTTTAAGCTAAATATTTTTGGTTTCTTCACAGAAACAAAAGATATTTAGATCTGCTGTATGTTCTATTCCACATTAAAAATGTTTCCATTTAAAATCCTATGTTTCTAAAAATTATAAAATATATATTTATAAAATTTTAGTACATGACTAATAGTTAAAATTGCTTACTTCTCAGGCTTTCACTATAAATTAAGATTATTCGAAGTTAAAATTCTGCCTAAGATTAATAACTAAAACTATTGCTAAGGAGGGAAACAACTTTACATACACTGTACAAAGAAAATGTGTTTCTTGATGAAAAAATATTTTAGAAACAGACATGAGGATGTGGCTTTTCTTAAAGAAAAGGCAATTTTGCTGAGTTTAGAGGTTATTTAAAAAATACATAAAATCGAGAGAAAAAAGATAAAGAAAATGAGGTAAACTTAATGGATATAGAA
The DNA here is from genome assembly GCF_009828535.3 of Hylobates moloch. Classification (NCBI taxonomy): domain Eukaryota; kingdom Metazoa; phylum Chordata; class Mammalia; order Primates; family Hylobatidae; genus Hylobates; species Hylobates moloch. Next base: position 113,222,970 of record NW_026652276.1, read on the forward strand.
AGCTGAAGAAAGAAAGAGGAAAATAAAATTTTAAGGGGTTATAAAAGGTTTATAGAAATCTTGTATGGTCAAAGCTGATTGAGATTGAATACATCTGTTTATAATGCTTTTCTAAAATTAGCTTTAATATTAATAATATAAAAATAAAATTTGATTTTCTATTTTTATGAAGAAGATTTACTCCAAATTTGTTGGAAGGAACCCTATTAGATTTTCTTGGCCAGTACCTGTGCCACTAAATTGAAGGGTAATGTCTTTTAAAATATCTGGTCACTGATCTCTCTATACATAGCTCTGAAAAAACCCAGCACTGGACAAATTCTCTAAACTTTTCCACAGGCATGGCCACCAATCTGTTTTAGATTAAGATTCTATTTGAAAAAAATCTGCTAATTATCTGCCTGGCTTTCAAAAAACAGCTTCATTCATTTTATTGGAAAAAATGTTTTTGCCTTGGTGAGGTGTCACCTCCCATGAACATATGATCAAAAATATTTTTATAAGCTTAGAAAAAATTACTGATAAAACTGTTACATCCATTGCAGCTCAAAAAAAAGCTACTGATTCACTGACTACGATTATACTAGACAATCATATTGTTTTAGGTTATATATATTACCTGAGCAAAGATATGTATGTATGGTGGGAAATATCTTTTTATTGTGTACACATAAATACTTCCTACGAAGTAGAAATTTTTAAAAAAAATGAGTTGGCCACTGTCACAAATCCTCCACCCTGCACAAGACAGAAACTGATGTTTTCATGAATGTTTTGTAATTTACGTGTTAATCTACCACATTTTCTTGTAGAAATGTATTTATTTTTCTGCAGGCGTCATAAGAGAGACATTTCCTCTGTCTTTTCCCAGGTAGCATTCCCAAAGCTAAGCCCTGGGATTCTGTTTGAAATCATGCTTAATAGAACAGACCTCAGAATCTTACCACACTCACTGTGCGAAATATAAAAGGTAAATGAGAATTTTCAACCAATGGAATATAAACTATTTTTTTCTAAAATCTACCTCTTTTCTCTTAGAAACATTTTTTTTTTTAATCTTTCAAGCTCTAATGATAAAATCCATTATACAATTAATGAAAAACTGAAATTGAAATAACTGAACATATATATTGAAGGTGACAAAACACAGGGAGAAGTAGCGCTGACTGGAACACAGATGTATTAGACTCATGTGTCAATCACTTGAGATTCTCCCACCCCCATTCTGCTCACTAAAGTACATGATCATCACTCTCCCAAAAGACACTGCACTTGCCCCCTGTGTGGCAGATGTGTATTTTGCTTTGCAAATTTATACACTCCCTCACTAGGGTGGATCTTTCCTGTACTTTGAGACAGTTATTCTCCTTCACAAGCCTGAGAGAAACCAGAGGGCAAGATGAAATTTGTGCCTTTTTCCCTCAATACCAGCACCTGATTGGTTGACCACCAATGTGTCTGCAAGAAATGAAAACTAGGATTGAGGGGAAAAAAATCTTAATGTTAAAGCAGTTAGCTTTTTAGAGGAAGGGTGTATCAGGAAACTGCTCTCAGCACGAGGGCATCCAGCTGCTCCCCTGAGAGGCTCCACCCAATACTTCAGGCTCTTCTCTGAAAGGAGATGACCCAGGGGCTAATGTTTGCTGGACACTCCAAGAGACATGGTCCTTGTGGGCATCTTGGATCATCTCCAGAAAGTTGTAACACCTGGACCAGGAAAATACAGGAGAGTGGCTGAGGACACATCACCCTGCAAAGGATCCAAAGATATTCTGGGAAGGCGCACGTGCCTAGAGAAGATGAGAGGAGACGCGCAGTGTCAGGTGATTACTCTTTGCTTTTCTGTCCTGTGAAATATGCACAAACAGACTAACATATTAAAAAGAGCCACCCACGGCTCTGTTAAACAAAAATAAACAAAATGCCACATCCGTTTTAAAATTAAATAAAGAACTGATAGTTCCTAATGTGATTTGGAGAGGGATAGTTGGCATTTGGGAATGTGGGAAAGAAATTGGAAATTTAGAATTTTATACGGTTCCTAGAACAGTTAGGCTGGGAGAACAGTTTTAGATTTGAGACCCTGCTTGCCAAACACTTGAAAAATGCAGAGAAAAAGAGAAAACCAACGACCCTGTGGAGCATTAAAATAATTAAATAGCTAGCAATTAGGCTGAAGTGGCCATGGTGCCCTGGGATTCTGCCTAAGGAAACCTAACTACGTCGAAGGAATTTCTGGTAAATTACTAACTTTGAGAAAAAATAACAACAACAACAAAACAACTTAGGCTTAACCAACCACAAGCTGCCAATAAAAAGCTCTAATTACATAACCAGGACACTTCCACCGGAGGGCTGCAAATACAATACGTAACTGTAACCAATCAAATATTGAATCTGGTTTGCTTCCTCATACCTCTTAAAAAAAAAAAAAAGCTTTTTGTTCCAAGACCCTCCTTTGAGCCCCCAAACAAATCATAGCTGGGTGTTCTCTGATTCATAAATTGCTGTTTGTGCAAATAAACTATTTGTATTAATCGCTTCTGGCATTACTATAAATACCTCAGACTGGGTAATTTATAAGAGGATTAATTGGCTCATGGTTCCACAGGCTGTATAGAAAGCATAACACCAGCGTCTGCTTCTGGGGAGGCCCCACCCAGAAAGCTTAAGATCATGGACGAAGGTGAAGCAAGAGCTTGAAAAGGAGGCAAGGTGGGGTGCTGTACACTTTTAAATGATGAACTTCAGGGAACTCACTCACTATTGAGAGGACAATGCCAAGAGGAATGGTGCTAAACTATTCATGAGAAATCCGCGCTCATAATCCTTCCACCAGGCCCCACCTCCAACATGGGGGATTACATTTAAATAGGAGATTTGAGCTGGAAAACACATCCAAACTATATCCTAAAGTTGCCTCAATTTAGGCTAGGGTAGTGGCTCATGCATGTAATCCCGGCACTTTAGGAGGCCCGAGGCGGGCGGATCACCTGAGACCTGAGCTCAGGGAGTTCGAGACCAGCCTGAGCAACATGGCAAAAGCCCGTCTCTACAAAAACAAACAATCAAAACAAAACAGGCGTGGTGGCGCACCCCTCTAGTCCTAGCTACTTGGGGGCCTGGGGTGAGAGGATCATCTGAGCCCAGGAGGTGGAGGCTGCAGTGAGCCGAAATGCACTTTAGCCTGGGCAACAGAGTGAGACACTGTCTCAAAAATAAATAAATAAAAAAAGGGCCACAATTTTATTTTTAAAAGGAGAAAGGAGGGACTAGGGACCCCACGGCCCACTGCTTCTTCCACGGAGGAACTCCAGACCCTAAATGAGGATTCCCGTCTTATGACACTTCCATCATTCCCACACAATCTGGAGGACGGAGACTCGAGGTTGCGGCACAGAGCTGCCCAGAAAGGGCTCTGAGCTGGGGAGAAATTCAAGTTTATGGACAAAACAAAGACGTAGGGTTTTGGCTGCTGGCTCAGCCCCTAATCTGCGATGGAGGGAAATGAGGATTGAGCTGTGGTCGCGGGGACTCGGGGATGCAGACTCCAGAGCGACCGCGAGAAGGCCCAGATACCACCGCAGCCGGTTCCGGCCGGATTCAAACAGCCTCTTCCCCATTCTCGGGACACCCACTCCACGCACTCACCATTTCCCAGCCTCCAGATGTTCCGCCGTCCTCCCTATGGATCTCCCAGTACTTGCAGGTCACAGGATAACAGAAGCTATGGTAGAGTCACCGAGGAACTCCAGGAACGGAGGAGATGTAACAGTGGAGACGCGAACTGGGATCAGAGCCCGGAAGCTAGGAGACAAAGGCCCCGCCATATTGAAGAGGCCGCCTCTTCCTCTGTAGCTGCGCACCTGATTGGACAGCTTCACGCTAGCGCCAGTGATTGGCTAGGGCTCCAGGCCCCACCCATTTCAATCCTAAGTGACAGAAGATGTAATCAGACACTGGGCTGAATGAGGCAAGAGTGATAGGTTTTTGCCTGCAGCATATTCAGGCGAGTCCTCCCTGTGCTGGGGGCCTGGCCCTGCCTGAGAGACATTTGTATTTAACCTTGCATATATATCACTTTCTGATTATATTTACGTGTGTGTGTATATATTACATTCTGAGTTACAGTTATGTGTATGCTGCAGACCCTGTCTCAGCATCCTGTCTTTCCCTTTAGCTGCAGGAGATGAAAGTCCTCCAGGAGATGCAGCTGCACTAGCCGGTTGCAGACAGTTATCACCTTCAGTCTGTGAAGTAATTTTGGGTCTGCTTCCAATTAATGGCGTGTCTCAGTGAGACTGAGTGGTGAGGGCCTAGCAGATTGGTTAGAGGTGCCACTCGCCCAGGCCTCCCAAAACACGTGTCTCTTTCCCACCAAAGCTGAGCCTGCCTGAGGACCTAAACAAGCATAGAGAACCAAGATGGGACCCTAGTCAGGAATAGTGCTGGGCTGTGGGGTAAAGTCAGCTAGGTCAGGGCCTCCAGGTGCGGGGAGGAGCCGGCCTCTTCTCTAGGGCCCCGGGCAAGTCACTGCCCTCTTTGGGCCTCTGTTTTCTTATCCAAAAAATGTAGGGATGATGAGCCTCACAGGGTAATGATGAGCTTCAAAGGAGAAAAGAAATTTGAGAGTGCTTGTGCCTGGCTCTTCCTGAGAGAGATGATGATGATAACAATGGTAACGACTACATATAACTTGAGTCCTCACGAGGCCCAGTGAGGTAGGTGTGGTTCCCATCACACTTTCAAGTTGAGAAACAGTCTCAGGGAGGCCTGGCTGCATGCCGAAGGTTCCACACACAGTGAGTGTCGCAGCAGGGAGTGAATCTAGAATCAGAGCTTACTGCAGGTGGCAGGAGCACTGGACCAGCTTACTCACACCAGTTATCCAGGGTACCAGGTCAGTGTAACTGGGCATAACTGGGTGAAGGGAGCCTAATATCACCAACCTTGTCCTTGACCCTGGCAGGTGAAGACACCCAAGTTGGCCACCCTAGAGAAGAAACCACAGAGAGCCGGGATGAGGCTAAAGCAGCAAAAAGGCAGTGTCCCTGTGATGGGGAGGAGCTCCGGGGAGTCAGAGGGAAGAGCTCCTCCCTCCCAGCTGGAGGCCTCCACATCAAAAGAGTAAGGGGCCTTTCTCCCTCAGCCCTTCCCTCCTGTGGCAACAGTCCCTGAAATGCCTCTATAAGAGAAATCAGAGTAAAGGCCTGGAAGAGCTGGGCTGAGTGGATTTGGGAAATGGTGGCGCTAGGGACCACATAACATTGTGACAAGGGAGTGCTTCATGTTTTTGGAGGCCAGCTAGGAAGAGGGGAGAGAGTTGGGGAGAGGTAGCTGCGAATCTTTGGCTTTTTCAAGTAAAAGATGTGGATAGGAGAGTCCAGGAGACAGGGGCTTATGAGATTTCAGGAACAGGCCTTGAATGGACACCCAAAAGTGGATAGTCATCCCCATCACCACCCGATAGCACAGGGTGTTGCTGACTTTCACCTCCCCACTCTCTCCCAATGTTGCCCCAGCTGCTCACCTTCCTTTTCTTTCTGGGTGTTATATTTCCCTAGAAGTCAGCCAATGTTCATCAGAAAGGCCTCTTGGACCCTGACTAGGTCCCCTCCCCACACATACTGCATTATTGCCAGGGCCACCAGGGTCAGGGGATGTGCACAAAGCAGGACTTGGGTCTGCATCAGGTTCTGGGGTTCAAAGGGGACAATGGGAGCTGAGGCTCAGGGACCTCCCACCCCAACTCTCTTTGATGACAGACATAAAAACTGAGGGCTCCCATTAAAAAAAGTGCTCAGCCAGGCCAGGCACGGTGGCTCACACCTGTAATCCCAGCACTTTGGGAGGCTGAGGCAGGTGGATCACAAGGTCAGGAGTTCGAGACCAGCCTGGCCAAGATGGCGAAACCCCGTCTCTTACTAAAAGTACAAAAATTAGCTAGGCATGGTGGTGGGCACCTGTAATCCCAGCTACTAGGGAGGCTGAGGCAGAGAATTGCTTGAACCTGGGAGGCAGAGTTTGCAGTGAGCCAAGATCACGCCACTGCACTCCAGCCTGGGCGACAGAGGAGGCTCCATCTCAAAAAAAACAAAAACAAAACAAAACAAAAAAACAAAAGTGCTCAGCCACATACGAGCTGCCTGCCCTTGGAGAGGCCTAAGTTTACTATCCTTTTATTGGCACCATCTGAGGGAGAGTCTGAGTCCAGCTCAGGCAAAACCTCACTGGGCTTTGCCAGCAGGCACCTCTGCAGCTTCACCACTCTGGGAACAGAGACTGGTGGCTGATGTGGAATCTTCAACATTCATAGGGAAGAGGGGCCTGATGCCTCAGCTCACAGAGGCAGCCATGAGGCTCTCATGAGAGGAAGTTTGCCAAGTGCTGAGATCTAAGGGTGTAGTCCTGGATTCTCTTCTCCCAAGCCTCAGGATTCTGGTTCCAGCCCTGCCCATCCCAGGCTCACTCCCATCCATATAATCTTTTCTGGCAGGGTCTGCCATCACCAGATAACTGGAAAATGTGCCCAGGATGGAGGCAACACCCTGTGCCGTCAGGTGGTGATGGGGATGACTACTCACTTTTGGGTGTCCATTCAAGGCCTGTCCCTTGAAATCTCATAATCCCTTGTCTCCTGGATCCTCCTATCCACATCTTCCACTTGTCCCTCCCTTTAGCTGCAGGAGATCAAAGTTCTCCAGGAGATGCAGCTGCTTCAGCTGTCTGTAGACAATTACCACCTTCAGCCTGTGGAGCAATTTTGGGTCTGCCTCCAGTTAATGAAGTGGCTCAGTGAGACTGAGAGGTGAGGGTCCAGCAGATCAGCACAGGTTACGGAGAATATTTATTTTGGGTCAGCTGCCAAGAGCCTGTGGCCATGGCACCCTGCTGCATGGTGACCCCTGGGGCCCAGCACTCCAGCTGGGCAGGCACTGGGAAGGAGACTAGGGGTGTGGCTCCTACATAGAGGCCTCACATCTGCCTCTATGACTTGTAGCTACAACCTGTCCTGCCAGCTGGATCGCTTATCCCAGTAGGCCAGCAACTCCTTAAGGCCATGGAGAACATGCCATGATGAATCTTAGGAGACACTGACTGCCTGGACCAGCAGGAGCAATGTGCCTTAGAGCTCAGTGACATTTGGGCTAGGCATGGGATCCAGGTGTCAGACAGCTACACTGGGCCCCCAGCTCCACTACTGACCAGCCCTGTGACTGGGGCAGAGGGCTCACTGCTATGGTACTTGAGGCCCCATTGTCATAAATATAACGCACACTGCCAATTCCTTTTTCTCATTTATCTGTTTATTTATAATCAACAGGTACTACTGATCTCTGTTGGTGTTTTTATTGAAAATTAAAAAGCATGTGGTACATTTTTTATCATTCTTCCTCATGATTTCTTTACTATATGATTCTTCTCATGTGTGGTACTTAAGAGTAGTTAAATTCACAGACACACAAAGTAGGAGAGTGTTTCCCAGGGGCTACAGGGAGAACAAGGAGTTGTTGTTTAATGGGTACAGATTCAGTTTCAAAAAATGGAATATGCTTTTTATATATGGAAATGATGGTAGCAAAATAATGAGTGTACTCAATTCATCTCAACTGAAACCTTTAAAATGGTTAAAATAGTTAATTTTATGTGTATTTTAACATAATGTATAAAATTATTTTAAATTTTTATATTATTTTTTAAGAGACAGAGTCTTGCTCTGTTACCCAGATGGGAGTGCCGGAGTGCAATTATCGTTTCCTGCAGCCTTGAACTCATGGGCTCAGCTGATCTTTCTGCCTCAGCCTTCTGAGTAGCTGGAATAACAGGCACATGCCACTGTGCCTGGCTAATTTTTAATTTTTTTGCAGAGAGAGGGTCTCACTCTATTGCCCAGGCTGGTCTAAAATTCCCAGCCACAAGTGATCCTCCCACCTTAACCTCCTAAAATATTTTAGGCTGAGCATGTTGGCTCATGCCTGTAATCTCAGTGCTTACATATCTACAGCAGGATTGATGAATACTACAAATATGATGTACAAAAGAAAGTATATGTAAAAGTATACATACTATATAATATCATTTATGTAAAATCCAAAAAGAATATAAAATTGAGGTTTTGGTTTTCAGTAATAGTGGAGTAGTTTGTTGAACACTACTCTTACAAATAATGGTAAAATCTGGATACAATGTCATATTGTTATATAGAAACACACATCTACATATCATACATATGATACATGTGGGGATAAGAAGTGAATGATAATTTTAGCTGTGCCCACTGAAAGGGAGACAGGTATTTGAATTTGAATCCACCAAATTAACTCCCTCTTCAAAAATTAACAACGCTCTTCAAAGAAATACAACAGGATCCAGAGTCTCTGTAAGCATTATTTATAGTTTTTAAAATACAATTTTAAAATTTAAGAGACATGAGAAGAAACATAAAAATGTTATGCATACACAAGATAAAACATAGGCATTAGAAGCTATCCCCAAAATGTCCAAGATGTTGTTATCAGCAGTCAAGTATTTGAGAGCAGCCACTAAAACTATACTCATGGGGTGAAGAAAAACATTCTCATAATGAATGAATACATGTGGAATCTCAGCAGAGAAATGCACATTATTAAAAAGAACCAAATAGAAAGATAATGAAATTTTTAAATAGTACTTTTAGGTTGATTCATAGTTTAGAAAAAGAACAATAGAAATTACTCAATTTGAAAAAAAGAGTAAAAAAAGTTTGAAGAAAATGAACAGAGTCTTACCAATCTGTGGGCAGATTGTGTCCCAGAAAGAGTGATGGGACCGAAAAATTAAATGGGGTGCAAAAGTAACAATTAATAGCTGAAAACTTGCAAAAATTGGTCAAAACCCCACATTTTATATCCAAGCAGTCAACAAATTCCAAAAAGAAAATCCAAGTAAAATCATACAAAGGCCATATTGTGATTTAAGAAACTGGCCAGACAGGGCTTCCAATTGACTTTCTAAAATTTCTAATTTTTACTAATTATAATGATGGAAAATAGGTTATCCTTGAGAGATTTATCTAGGAGAAAGTCTCACATATCACAACAGATGACTAAGGGTTATTAAAGGCAGATGACTTTCTAGCCTTGTTTTAGAGTTTTAATTTCTTACCTTGGAAATAAATTTGTTTCTTACAAATCTTGTAGTAAAAGTGATTCTCCAGAAAGATGTGCCCAGGATATTCTCTCCTGCTGCATCCTCCCTTCACAGAATTGAAGCTGTGCGTACTTCAATTTCAGAAACGTACAGTATGAATTACTTAGTTAATCTGAAAAACTAAAAGAAAAACATGAATTAAGATAATTACTGTTATGTTCCTTCAGCAAATTACTAAAAGTGGTTCCAGAGAGATATTTAAAAGTGAATATTAAAAGTGTTTTTAAGGGAGCCCTATTCAGGGCAAAAAGACATTGTACGTTACCTCAGTACACAAACTTTCCTAATGTTTTGGGAAGGACCTAGGGTCCTGTTTTGTCCTTTTGGCCCGTGTTGACACTAGGACACCTGATTCCTGGGAACCAGCCTGTGTGGGAGTCACAGAGTGGTGGATGTGGCTCCCAAAGTGGCTTAAAGGGGTCCCTTCTCTGTGCAGTTGAGTATTCTGATTGTATGAAGGAGTCAGTCCTTTCCCCTGTGACGTTTTCTCCTCTTTATTACAGTGGCAGGCGCATCCCTGCGAGAGGTCTGACCCAGGTGTGTAGGCCAAGCAGCCAGCCTGGAAATCCAATGGGGTGTTCTTGGGGTACAGAGGAGGATCTGTGACAGTCCAGAGAGACAGAAAGGAAAAGGTGGCTTTGAAGAGGTAAGTGCAAAGATACCAGAGATAGGGTATTGTCATTTTAGGCAGTTAATTGACGGTTTCACTTACCAGGGAGCTCCCATCATGGGCTCCCAAAACGTCTGACAACTGCTAGGCCAGCGGGCCATTAGTTCCACCTTTACGGAGGGGCTGCACTATGCATCTCTGAAAGCCGCGTGGGAAAGAGGAAGGGGCAGGGATGAGGGAAAGGACGCGGTGAGGGAAGGAAGGGAGGGTAAACCTAACTACGGCAACCTTGAGCAGGCTGGAAGAGGCTTCTTCAGGTAGAGGTGATGTCACAATCACAGGTTGAGATCAGCTGCCCGGGCCACGCTGGCTCCCCGCAGGCAGGCGAGATTTGGGGACAGGCAGGATCCTCTCCGCAAGGCAGAACAGTTCTAGACGCGCAGAGGGGCGGAGTCCAAACGGATGCCATCACCGTACATCCTGGGAGCTGTAGTCTCTTAACCGCTCGTAGCCCGTTGGTGGCAAGGCGACAGTATTACAATCACAGCATGCGCAAGTCTGGAGGCGGTGCGAAGCCCTGGGGACACGGCGGTGCGCGCCTTGCTAGACATGCTGAGAGTTGTAGTCTCTTAACCGCTCGCAGTCCCTAGGTTGCAGGACTGCAGGACTACAATCCCGGCATGCTCCGGGCTCGGGGTTTGGGCATAGCCTTAGAAAGAGAGGCAGGGCGGCAGGGCCCGGTGGTTTTCGCCTATAATCCCAGCTCTCTGGGAAGCCGACGCGGGCGGATCACGAGGTCAGGAAATCGAGACTATCCTGGCTAACACGGTGAAACCCCGTCTCTACTAAAAATACAAAAAATTAGCCGCGCGTGGTGGCGGGCGCCTGTAGTCCCAAACTACTCGGGAGGCTGAGGCAGGAGGATCTCTTGAACCCCGGAGGCGGAGCTTGCAGTGAGCCGAGATCGCGCCACTGCACTCCAGCCTGGGCGACAGAGGGAGACTCCGTCTCAAAAAAAAAAAAAAAAAAAGAAGAAGAAGAAGAAAGAGAGGCAGGGCGCTGCGCACCTCGCCGGGCGTGCGGAGACGTTGTAGTCTCTTAACGACTCCCGGTTCTTTGGTCGCCTGGCTGCAGGACTACAATTCCAGCAGGCGCCGGGCTCAGTGGGAGGGGCAGGGTGGTGTGGACCTGGCAAAGCAGTGCTGCCCGCTCACCCCCTGCTGCCCCCTCTCCATGGGGAGTGAGTTTGGAGAGAGATATGAGGGATAAATCTGGGCTTTTGCCCAAATCTGGCAGGTCCCACCTCCGGCTGAGCAGCTCGGTTTCCTCTCTTTATCCTTGCCCGCTGGTCTTTCCATGGCATCGCGCCTCCTCCAGCCCATGGAGCCGCCTGCTTTCCTAAAGTACTACAGAAACTGGCCTGATGTCTGTCTGAGACATTGTACATTGTGTCACCCGCCTCTGCTTACTCCAGGCAGAGCGCCAGTTCAGCAGCATTTGGGAGAAACTTGCTGCCTGGGCCGCCCGTATACAACTTCAACTTTGCAGTGGGTAACATGGGCTGTGGTTTGGTGAAAATGTCAACCTCACTGACCCCTTTTTCGTGGAAGTAGAAGTCGAGACATGAGGGAGAGTAATTATTGGCTTACCCGGGATCTGCTAAAAGCAGAGGAGAAAGCCCCAATGTTTCCAGGCAGGTGTCTGGTGGGTCATTTTCACCAACCCATTTAAGGGGCTAGGCTTCCAAAAATCAACCTAAAGGTGATGATTGTTTTGATATTTTACACATGTAATCATGGCCTCATCTCACCTTAGACCTGACTGGCCAGTGTCTCAAAGACATAGATGGTGACCAGCTCTCTCTGGAACAGATGGCGCTCCAGCTTTGTGGGAGCAACTTTCAAGGTGTAGATCATTTGGAAGGCATTTGAACCTGTGAGGTTTAACATCTCTGCTTTGGATGGAACACTCATGACCTGCAGTCAGGGATGTAACTGAACTTGCTGGGACTGATCTGTTGAAATGTTCTGTCTAGATAGTGGAGTCATCCAGGAGCACTTCTGCTTCCATGTAGCCTCTTAATAATTGATGTCCCTAAAATACTAAGTACTCAGAAACAGTTACTTTTGGCGGGGCACAGTGGCTCACACCTGTAATCCCAGCACTTTGGGAGGCCAAGGCGTGTGGATCACCTGAGGCCAGGAGTTTGAGACCAGCCTGGCCAACATGGTGAAACCCCATCTCTACTAAAAATACAAAAATTAGCTGGGCATGGTAGTGTGTGCCTGTAATCTCAGCTACATGGGAGGCTGAGGCAGGAGGTGGAGGTTGCAGTGATCTGAGGTCGCACCACTGCACTCCAGCCTGGGTGACAGAGCAAGACTCCATCTCAGAAAAAAAAAGAAAGTTACTTTCAGAAAGTTGGTACCAGCTTTCTTGTTTTTATATCTAATCTATAATAATCCGGGTGTTAATCTACAGGAAAGTAATAGTGCATTCATGTCACACATTCCAATAGTTTTTCATTTGTGATTTGTGAATGTGGTACACTATCAAAAAAATGATAAAACATGATTGTGACCATGGAAATCTATTACTGTACTTGTGAAACTTGTGAAGAATTTACCACTTCAGGATTAATTACACCTGGATTCATCACTGCCTTTGTAAAGAAAGGAAGAGAAACCATGTGTCATCTATGCAGGTGGCAAGGGGAGATGTTCTGTCTAGATAGTGGAGTCATCCAGGGAGATGACAGCACAATACTAGGGCTCTAGTCTTTTTTTTTTTTTCTTTGAGATGGAGTCTCATTCTGTCACCCAGGTTGGAATGAAGTGGTGCAATCTCAGCTCACTGCAAGCTCCACCTCCCGGGTTCATGCAATTTTCCTGCCTCAGCCTCCCAAGTAGCTGGGTTTACAGGCATTTGCCATCATGCCCGGCTAATTTTTGTGTATTTAGTAGAGACAAGGCTTCATGATGTTGGCCAGGCTGGTCTCAAACTCTTGACCTCAGGTGATCCACCCTCCTCGGCCTCCCAACCTGCTGGGGTTACAGGCGTGAGCCACCACGCCAGCCGGGTGCTGCTCTTTTTAAAAGTAAGGTCCTTAGTGACAGTCTGTGTGGTAAAGTGCTTGCATCCCTCCCCTATCCCTCAGTATTCTCACCCTACTCCCTGTTCCCTCTTTAGGTAAGGGTGTCTGATTATCCTTGCTCAAAAGTGTTGAAAGGGAATGTTGTAACGTGAACCTATGCATCATTTTAAAATGAGGATTAACGGAGAGGAGTCTTGGGACCTGTGTTTAGATGCACTGCTGTGTGGTGTGTGGCTGCAAAGACACTGTGCTGTCAGCCATCTCACAGCAGCTGTCTGAGAAGGTTGGTCCTGATGCAGCCACAGCTGCTGTGCACGGAGCAGGAGCTCCTTGCAATTTGGTGTCTTCTGGTTAGATTTTGTGGCTCCTCTGCTCTCCCATTCCTGGTACTATCTGCTGGGTTGCGTGGTTCGTTCCACTTTTTTCCTGTTAACCTGTTGTGTAACTGTATTTCACAGGGTCTTTAGGGATTCTACCCTTACTAGACTAGTCACTGGACATTGGCCAGGTACTTATCTTGCTGGAGCCCCCATGCTCATTCTCTTCAGTGGAGCTGTGAAGAATTCAACTTACTTGTCAGTCTTCTCATTCGGATATTGCTGGACTGTTTATGAATCTGGGAATCATGTCTTTGGTCTCATCAACATTATCTCTTTTATGTATTTTGAAGTCTGATACCTTTTTGTTTTGTTTTGTTTTGTTCGACACAGAGTCTTGCTCTGTTGCCCAGGCTGGAGTGCAGTGGCAGGATCTCGGCTCACTGCAACCTCTGCCTCCTGGGTTCAAGTGATTCTCCTACCTCAGCCTCCTGGAGTATCTAAGACTACAGGTGCCCACCACTACCATGCCCAGCTAATTTTTGTATTTTTAGTAGAGACAGAGTTTCCCCATTTTGGCCAGGCTGGTCTCGAACTACTGACCTCAGGTGATCCATCTGCCTCGGCCTCCCAAAGTGCTGGGATCACAGGCATGAGCCACTGCAGCTGGCCACTGATACTATTTTATTAATAATGTGGACACTTGCAGTAACCACCATTTTTAAATATTAGTGAATTTAGGTTGGGCACGGTGGCTCACGCCTGTGCCACTTTACTCCAGCCTAGGCGACAGAGCGAGATTCTGTCTCAAAAAAAAAAAAAAAAAGAATTTAACTCTGGCAACAATTTGATGAAGTAGGCATAGATCCCCATTTTACAGGTTAGAAAACTGACACCCAGAGGTTGAGTCATTTCATTAACACCACACAAGTTTTTGGAGCATTTCAAATCTTAACCTAGAAATCTTTCTCTAGGATATTTAAGCATATCTCATATTCTACTTTGTTTCTCACTGCCAGAGTCCCGAAGGGTACAGATCTCATTCTCACTCCATTTTCTTCTTGTCGATACAAAACTGGCAAAAAATAGCCTCATGGGGAGGGAGGAAACTAGTTGGAGCTGGGCCTTCCCTTTTCTATTTCTTACCTTGATAATTGTTAGTTTTTTTGAGTGAGCTGGAGAAGTGACGGAGCCTGGCCAGTCCTCACCTTTAAAGTTTATTATGTAAAGCTAATCCACTTACTTTTTGCAGGTGTGATTATTCTATTCTTTTTTTTTTTTTTTTGAGACAGGTGGAGTCCTGCTCTTTTCACCCATGCTGGAGTGTGATGGTGTAATCTTGGCTTATTGCAACCTCTGCCTCCTGGGTTCAAGAGATTCTCCTACTTCAGCCACCTGAGTAGCTGGGATTACAGGCGTCTGTCATCATACCCGGCCAACTTTTTGTATTTTTAGTAGAGATAGAGTTTCACCATGTTGGCCAGACTGGTCTCAAACCCCTGACCTCAGGTGATCCCCCCACCTAAGCGTCCCAAAGTGCTGGGATTACAGGCATGAGCCACAGCGCCCAGACTTACCCTAATTATTTTTCTGGGTTTTCTCTTATAAGTTCCTGCTGTGCATTAAAATACAATGCAAATATTGATGAAAATAAAACTTTTGCCCTCCTAATAAATGGCAAAACACCCTTTTTTTTTTTTTTTGACAGAGTATCCCTCTTGTTGCACAGGCTGGAGTGCAATGGCGCGACCTCGGCTCACTGCAACCTCCGCCTCCTGGGTTTAAGCAATTCTCCTGCCTCAGTCTCTCGAGTAGCTGGGACTACAGGAACGTACCACCATGCCCAGCTAATTTTTGTATTTTTTCTAGAGACAGGGTTTTGCTATGTTGGCCAGGCTGGTCTTGAGCTCCTGACCTCAGGTGATCCACCTGCTTCAGCCTCCCAAATTGCTGGGATTATAGGCTTGTTTGGACTGAGTTCCAGATCTGGGCTATCATGGAACATAACAGGGACCCTTCATGGGGACAGCAAGAAGGTTCACTGACCTAATTCAGAGGAAGGAGGAGCCTGGCCTTCAAAATTACTATGACCGTCAGAATGCCCTAGGAGATCAAAGAAATAATGGAGTGGGTGTGAGACCTTTTACAAATGTGTGCACTCAAGCAGTGCAGAGACAAACCTCCCGGTGGGTAATCAGAGTTCAGACCCCACTTCTACCCTCACAGAAGTCTCATTTGGATTTTTGGCTGCTGTCAAAGACCTGCCGGTTAGGATTCCAAGCCTCTTTTTTGAGTCGTAGCTCTTGTAGTAGACAGAATTTCTAAAATGGTTCCCCAAAGATGTCCAAATCTCGGGAACTTCTGAATATGATAGGATTTCAGTCCCGTGATTGTGTTATGTTTCAAGATAGGAAGATTATCCAGGTCAGCCTGGCCTAACCATGCAGGCCTTTGAGAGCACAGAGCTTTCTCTAAGTCAGAGATTCAAAGTAGGAGGGAAATGCGATGTGCTTTTCCTGACTTGGAAGATGGAGGGGGCAATTTGAGAAAAATGTGAGGAAACATCTACTTACAGAGAGTGGGTCCTAGCTAGCAGCGAGCAAGGGAACAAGGATCCCAGTCCTACAACCATGAGGAATTGGAAATTGGCAACGATCAGAATGGGTTTAGAAATGGGTTCTTCCCAGCACCTCTAGATGAGAGCCCAGACTGTTTGATACTCTGACTTTAGCGTTTTGAAAACTAAAGCAGAGAGCCCAACGGAGCCTGCCGTACTCTGAACCATAAGTTCTACAGAACCATGAGCTAATAAATGGGTGTGTTCTTAGCCACTAATTTTGTGGTGACCTGTTACGGAGCAATAGAAGACTAATATGCCTCTCATGCCCTGTGCAGGGTTGACCTCAGCAGCACCTTCTAGGTCTAGGGGACTCATGTAATATATTCTTTTTTTTTTTTTTCCTGAGACAGTCTTGCTCTGTCACCCAGGCTAGAGTTCAGTGGTATGACCTTAGCTCACTGCAACCTCCGCCGCCCAGGTTCAAGCGATTCTCCTGCCTCAGCCTCTTGAGTAGCTGGGATTACAGATGCACACCACCACGCCTGGCTAATTTTTGTATTTTTAGTAGAGACAGGGTTTTACCATATTGGCCAGGCTGGTCTCGAACTCCTGACCTTAAGCGATCTGCCCATCTCGGCCTCCCAAAGTGCTGGGATTACAGGCGTGAGCCACCACACCCAGTCTTTGACTCTATTTCTTGGGTCCTGCCTTTAAGAGGTGTTGTGACATACCTTTGGGTTAATCACTTAGGAATGTGACTTACTTCTGTTCCCTAGGACCTGTCTACAAGCAACATTGTAACATATTTCTGAGCCCATCACATGGATAACGTGACCCTTCTCTTTTTGTCCTGCCCCAGGTGAAGATTGTGACATGTCACCAGGCCCTTTGTCTAGGCAATGTGACTCTTCTCTCCTGTCTGGGTCCTGATTACAAGAGGGATTGTGACAATCACTGGGCCCATCACATAGATGATATGACTTTCTCTTCCTGCCTGGGCCTTTTCTACAGAAAACATTAAGACATCACTGGGCCAAGCACCCACATGATGTCACTTGCCTGCCTGCATTCTGCCTACAGTGGGTATTGTGACATATCCCTGGCACAGAACCAAGGTAATGTGACTCACCTACCTGGTTCCTGCCCACTGATGGGATTGTGATATATACCTAGGCCCAGCTCACAGGCATGATGATAACTGTCATATGTGGACCCAGCCAATAAGAGAGATTTTTGCTCTTAGGCTTATTACAACAGGTATGCTTCTGGGTATTCTACATATAGAGAGGTCACAGACTATTAGGACGCTCATGCATATTTTATAAAGACCTTGGGTGGTACAAAGATGTTGTAACAGGCCAGTGCACATGTGAAATTGTGACTCCCATAGGCATCCCCAGCCAATAATTAAGATTTTCACCCTCAATGCATGCATACAGCCCACTCTTGAGGTTCTCAATATCACACCTGGTAGCAGTCAAAATTTGGAATTGTGACTCTCATATGGGGATTTGATTGACAGGTAAAATTATAACTTTTTTTTTTTTTTTTTGAGACGGAGTCTCTCTCTGTCGCTCAGGCTGGAGTGCAGCGGCATGATCTCAGCACACTGCAACCTCCACCTCCCGAGTTCAAGCGATTCTCCTGCCTCAGCTCTTGGACAAAACTTCAGCACTCCTGCTAGGGTGTGTCTGCCCTACTAAGACACTGTGCACAGGTGGAGTTGAGGCTCTTATGTATGGATCCTGTCCACCGTTGAGACTGTGAATTGCATGCGTAGACTCAACTCACAGGAGGTGTTGACTCACAAACCTCCAGACGGGACATGTGCAAGATTAGAAATTTTGTTTCTGGATCTTTTTGCAAGTGCGATTGTGACATCTACCTTTGCCTAGCACCTGACTGCTTTTACTTTTTTGCCTGGGCCCAGCCTATAGTTGAAATTGTGACATATACTTGGGCTACATAGATGATGTGCTGCTCCTGCCGGGGCCCTGCCTTCAGGAGAAATTGTTACATATCTCTGGGCCAATCACCTGGTGATGTGAGTCTCCCTTTCTTTCTAGGCCCAGCTTTCAGAAGGCATTGCGACAGATCTCTGGGCTCATTACCTAGGAGATGTGACTCTACACTCCAGGTTGGGCCGAGCCCCACTGAAGATTGTGACATACTACTGAGCCCATAAACTAGGTGACATGACTGTGCTCCCCGGCCTAAGGTATAATTAAAGGGGACGTTGAGACATATTGCTGTGCCCAGCACCTATGTGATGTGACCCTCCTTTCCTGCCCAGGCTGTGCCTAAAAGAAATTGTTACATATCGTGGAGCCAAGATCCCAGTTGATTTAACTTTCCTCCTGGGCCCTGCTGACATGGGAAATATTGGCATATTCCTTGCCTAGCACTCAGGTGATGTGAACTTCTGCCTGGTCCCTGCCCATATGTGAGATTGTGACATATACCTAAGCCCAACTCACAGGCATAATGATGACTCTCTTACCTGGACCAAGACGATAGAAAATATTTTGACTCTTCTAAATAGGCTTATGGAAATAGACAATTTACTGGGTCTTTTACTTGTAGAAAGATCAGAGATTACAACACTCATATGCATATTTTATAAAGTTCCTGAGTGGCACAGAGAGTGTCATAACAGGGCTGAGCACACAGGTGGGATGGTGACTCTCATGGGCACAGCCAACAGTCAGGATTGTCACTTTGCCATATGGACATAGCACAGTCACTGCTAAGCTTCTGAATCTTATGCTCAGAGACAGTCAAAAGTTGGAACTGTGACTCTTATATGTGAATCTGTTCCACAAAAAAAGATGATGACTCTCAAATATTCAGCACACGTGTGAAGCTGTTACTATTCTACCAGGAAAAAGTCTGCAGGGGTCTTGGGGCTCTCATGCAGGAATCCAGGTCACCACTGAGATTCTGACTTGCAAACTTGTACCCAACTCACAAGTGTTTACTCCCATACCTGGTGTTGGGACCAATGTGAGATTGTGAATCTAATCTCTGGACATTCCTACAGGTGTGATTGTGCATATACCTTTGCCCAGCTTGTGAGATTTGATTATTTTGCCTGGATAAAACCAACAAATGAGACAGTGACATACATTTGGGCCATACACCTTGGCGATATTACTCTCCTGTCTTGGCCCTTTTCTCAGGGGAAATTTGGACATATCTCCGGACCTATCACCTAGGTTATGTTACCATCTTTTTCTGCCTGAACCTTGTCCATAGGGGAAATTGTGATATATTTTTAGACCCACCCCCTAGGTGACGTGATTCTTCCCTTCTGCCTGGGTCCTGCTTCCAGTAAGGATTGTAACATATCGCTGGATCCTGCACCCAAATGATGTGATTCTTCTGCCTGGGCCATGCCGACAGTGGGAATTGTGACATGTTTCTGGGCCCAATATATAAGTGATGTGACTATCATTTTATGTCCACGGAAGGCATTGTAACGTATCACTAAGCCCAGCACTCAGGTGATGTGGCTTTCCTGCCGTGGCACTGCACACAAGAAGAATGTTGACATATTCCTTGCCCAGAATTCAGGTGATGTGACTCTTGCCTGATCCATACCCAGAGGTGAAATTGTTACATATACCCAGGCCCAGTTAGCAGACATGATAATGACTCTCATACATAGATCCAGCCAAAACAACAGATTTTTTACTCTCCTGGCTAGACTTAGGGACACAGGTAAGGTTCTAGGTTTTCTTATAAAAGGTCACAGGAGATTATGACACAAATATTTTATAAAGCCCTTGGGTGGTATGAGCTGTGTCATAACACGGTCCAACACGCAGGTGAGATTGTGACTCCCATAGGTGCACCCAGCCGACAATGGGATTGTCACCCTTAAACCTAGACACAGCCCACTGGTGAGGTTATAAATCTCACATATGGATGCAGACCACAGTTGGAATCGTGACTGTCATATGTGGATTTGGCCACAGGTCGAAGGGAAGTCATTTCTTGACTAACTCACAGGCACAGTGTTGTCTCTTACACTTGAACCAAGCTAATAGAAGAGACGTTGACTCTCATTGTTATGCTTGGGAAAATGGGGATGTTTCTGGGTTTTCTACTTGTACGAAGGTCACAAAAAATCACAACACATACAACATAGAAATCACATACAGCATAATGCCCTGTGGTGGTACAGAGTGTGTCAACACAGCCCAATACAAAGTTGAGACTTATACGCACAGCCAGCTGACAGTAAGAATTGTCACCTGCACACATGGGCAGATCCCACTAGTGACATCCTGACTTTGCCTTGTGGACACAGTTCACAGTTGAAATTGTGACTGTCATATATGGATCTGACCACAGGTAAGATTGTGACTCATTTCTGGACCCAGCTCACAAATATAGTGGTGACTCTCATACCTGGACCCAGACAAGATAAATTATGTTGACTTCTGCCTGGGCTTAGGGTAACAGGTAAGATCTTGGATTCATAAAAACAAAGTTCTCAGAGCAGAATTCCACTCTCAAGCATGTTGTGTGACGACCTCAGATGGTACAAAGAGTGTCATAACAGAGCCAAAAACATAGAGGAAACTGTGAATCTCGTATGCATACCCAGGCAACAATAGGATGGTCACTCTCCCATATAGACACAGCTCACTGTTGAGGTTCTGAATCTCACACTCAGAGGCAATGAAAAGTTGAAAGTTTGACTCACATACATGCATCTGGTCAACAGGTAGGATAGTGACTCTGAGACCAAGATTCAGCACCCTGGTGAGGCTGTGCCTGTCTTATGGGGACTCTGTTTGCAGGTGGAGATGGAGCTCTCATGCACGGATCCTGTCCAGTGTTAAGACTCTGTCTCATGTATTTGGATGCAACTCACCAGAGGTGTTGACTCTCAGACCTAAAGCTGGGAAATATACAGAATTGTGAATTTTATTCCTGAACCTTCCCACAGGTGTGATTGTGGCATATACTTTCACACAGCATCTATTTTACAGTTTGTTTGAACTCAGCCAACTGTTGGGACTGTGACATATACCTGGACCAAGTTCCTAGGTGATGTAACTCTCCAGCCTGGGACTTAACCACACGGTACGTTGTGACATATCTTTGGACTTATCACCTGTGTGATGTGACTCTACTGTCTTGTCTTGTCTTGGCCTCCCCTGGGGATTGTGACATATTTCTGTGCCCAGTACCTAAGTTATGTGACTCTTCTTTCCTGCTTGTGCATTTAGAAGTGATTGTGACATATTGCTGGGCCAAGAACCTAGGTGATGTGACTCTCCTGCCTTGGCCCTGCCTTCAGGGGAAATTGTGACATGACTCTGGGTTTATTACCTAGATGATGTAACTCTCATGTGCTGCATGGGCAAACCCAAAGGGGTCATTGTGACATATCTCTGGGCACATCAAAGAAATGGTGTAATTTTTCTCTCATGCCAGGACTCTAGTCTCAGTAGGGATTGTAACATATCACTGGGCCCATAACCTATGTAATGTGATTCTAGTATCCTGCTTGGGCCCTGCTTACAGGAAAGATTGTGACATATGGCTGGGCCCATCACCTAGTTAATGTGACTCTCCTTTTCTTCCTGTGCCCTGCCCTCAGTGGAGATTGTGACAAATTTCTGGGCCAATCAGCTGTGCAATATGACTCTGCTCTTTCCTGGGCCCTGCTATCAGGGAGCATTGTGACATATCGCCAGGCTCAGCACCTAGGTGATGTGACTCTTCTTGCTGCCTGGGCCCTACTTACAGAAGGGATTTTGATGTATTGCTGAACCAAGAATTCAGATGATGTGACTCTCCTGCCTGTGCCCTGTCTACAGTGGGCATTGTGACATATCATTGGGTCTAGCACCCAGGTGATGTGAATCTCCTGCCTTGTTCCTGCCCACAGGTGAAATTGTGGCATCTACCTGGGTCCAGATCACAGGCACAATGATGACTCTCTTACCTGGACACAGCCAGTGGGAGATATTTTGACTTTTGTAGCCAGGCTTCGGGCCACAGGTAATGTCCTGGGTCCCTTACTTGTATAAAATTTACAGAACATTACAACACTCAGGACTATCATAGGAAGCCCTAGAGTGATACAGAGTGTTTGTAACAGGGCCTAGCTAACAGCTGAGATTGTGACTCTTGTATGCAGACCCAGCCGACAGGCTCTTCATTCTTACATATAAATAGAGCCTACGAATGAGGCACTTAATCTCACACATAAAAACAGTTGCAAGTTGGATTTGTTACTCCCATATGTGGATCTGGTTTCCAGGTGGTTTGGTGACTCTGGAACCATGATTCAGCAGACCTGTGAGGCTGTGAGTTCCCTATCGGAACACAATCTGCAGGTGAGATTGGGGCTGTTGTGCATGGATTTGTGCATTGTTGAGACTGTAACTCCTTTACTTGAACCCCACTTACAGGAGGGGTTGCCTCTCATACACAAAGCCAGGACTCATATGCAACTGTGAAACTTATTTCTGTACATCCCCAAGTGTGTGATTGGGAAATATACCTTTGCCCAGAACCTGAGTGATTTGACTCTTTCCTAGGCCCAGCCCACAGATAAAATTGTGACATATACCTGGACCACCCACCTAAGTAATGTGAAACTCCTTCCTGGGCTCTGCCCGTCAAGGGCATTTTTACATTTCACTGCGACCAGCATCCACCCGTGCTGTGACTCCTGCCTGCTCCCTGCCTACAAGAGCATTGTGACTTATTTCTGGGTTCATTATGTAGGTGACGTGACTTCATTCTACTGCCTTGGCTCTGCACTTAGAGTGCACTGTGACATTTAGCTGGGTACTGCACTCAGGTAATGTGATTCTCCTGACTGAGTTCTTCCTACAGGAAGCATTGGAACAGATCACTTAGCCCAGCATCTAGGTGATGGGATTCCCCTCTCTTGCCTGGTTCCTGCCCACTGGAGAGATTGTGACCCATTGCTGAGCACAGCAGCAAGGTGATGTCACTCTCCTGTGTTGGCTGTGCCCATGAGGGCCACTGTGACACATGTCTAGGCTAATTACTTAGGTGAAGTGAGTCTCCTTTCCTGCCTATGCTCTGCCTACAGGGGGGATTTTGATATGTCACTGGGCCCAGCAGCCAGGCGATGCGACTCTTCTGCCAGGGTCCTGTCTACAAGGGGGATTGTGACATATCTCTGGACCAGCGCCCAAGTGATGTGTCTTTTCTGGCCTCTCCCTCCCCACAGATTGTATTGTGTCATATACCTGGGACCAAATTACAAGCACAATGATGAATCTTTTACCTGGAGTCAAGACATGTGCAGGATGATGGAACTTATCACTGGACCTTTCCACAGTGTTATTGTGACATATGCCTTTGTCCAACATGTGGTGATTTGACTCTCCAGACTGGGCCGAGTTCACAAATAAAATTGTGCCATATACTTGGGCCAAGAACCTAATAGGTGTGACTCTTGTGCCTGGGCCCTGCTCTCAGAAAGATAGTGACATTACACTGCACCCAGCACCTAAGACATGTGATTCTCCTCTTCTACATGGGGCCTGCCTACAGCAAGACTTCTGACATATCAATGGGCTCAGCACTCAGGTGATGTGACTGTCATTTTTCTTCCTGGGCCCTGCCCACATGGATAATTGTGACGTATCACTGGCCCCAACTATCAGGTGATGTGACTCTTTTGTCTGGGACCTGTCAACAAAGGGCATTGTGACATACTTCTTTTTTCCCCCCCCAGACACAGTCTTGCTCTGTCACCCAGGCTGGAGTGCAGTGGTGTGATCTCAGCTCCCTGCAACCTCTGTCTTCCAGGTTCAAGTGATTCTCCTGCTTCAGCCTCGTAAGTTGCTGGGACTACAGGCATGCACCACCATGCCTGGCTAATTTTTTTGTATTTTTATTAGAGACGGGATTTTACTATGTTGGCCAGGCTGGTCTCAAACTCCAGGCCTCAAATGATCCACCCACCTTGACCTCCCAAAGTGCTGGGATTACAGGCATAAGCCAGAGCTCCTGGCATGACATATTTATAAGCTCAGCACCGAAGTGCTGTGACTCTCCTGACTAGGCCCTCCCAACGAGGAGAATTGTGACATATCCCTTAGGCCACATGACCCTACTTTTTTACGTAGGCCCAGCCCACAAAAGTAATTGTGACATATCACTGGGCCCAGCATCCAAGAGATGTTATTTTTCTGCCTAGGCCCTGCCAACAGAAATACTTTTTTCATATCCCTGCTTCAGCACCAGGTGATGTAACATGTTTCCTGGTTCACACCCACAGCTGTGATTTTAACATATACCTTTTCCTAGCACCTGAGCGATTTGCCACTTTAGTCTGGGCTAATCCCACAAATAGAATTGTGACATATACCTGGCACAGGCACCTAGGTGACATAACTCTTGCCTTGGTGCTGTTCTTAGAGGGGATTGTAATATATCACTGGGCCCAGCACCCGGTGATGTGGCTCATGTCATTTTCCCTGGGCCCTGCCCCAGTGGGGATTGTAAATATCCTTGGGCCCTGTATCCATGTGATGTGACCTGGGCCCTACCCACAGAGGCATTGTGACATCTCTGGGCCCATCCCTTAGGTGGTGTAATTCTCCTTTTGTGCCCAAGTGCTGCCTTCAGGAGGGATTGTGACATATGCCTGGACCAAGGGCCTGGATGATGTGACACTCGTGCATGAGCCCTGCCCTAAGGGGATATTTTTACATGTTGCTGAACTCAGCATCTAGGCGATGTGACTCTACTCTCCTGTGTGGACCCTGCCCACAGGGGACATTGAATCATTTCACTCGGCTCAGCACCAAGAAGTTGTTACTCTGCTACTGGGACCTCTCCCACACGGGACACCTAGATGATGTGATTTTTCTTCATGGTTCCTGCCCAGAGTTCAAATTGTGACATATATCTGGGCCCAAAACACAAGTTAAGGTAATAACTCTCATACCTGGACCAAGACAATAGAGATTTTGACTCCTGTAGCTAGGCTTAGAACAATGGGTACATATTCCTGACCCAGCTCCCAGGTGATATGACCCTCCTACCTGGTTAGTGCTCACAGGTAGGATTGTTACCTATGTTTGGACTCAGCTCACAGGCGTGGTGGTGACTCTCATACCTGGACCTAGCCAACAAAAAAAAATATTGACTCATACCTCAAAATAGAAAATCAGGTAAGATCATGGGTCCATACCAGAATGAAGTTCTCAGAGCTGATTGCAACTTTCATGCATATCATATAAAGCTCTCCAGTGGTACAGAGAGTATCGTAACAGAGCCCAGCACACAGCTATGATTGTGACCCTCGTATGTACACCCAGCTGACAGTAAGGATTGTCAGTCTACCATGTGAACACAGCACACTGTTGAGGTTCTGAATCTCACAACCGGAGACAGTCAAAAGTTGGAACTGTGATCCTCGTATGTGAATGCAGTCCACAGGTTGGATGGTGACTCTGATACCAGGATTAAACACACCTAATAGGCTGTGATTTTTCTACCAAGACATAGTGTGCAGGTATGATTGGGGTTCTCATGCACAAATAAAGTCCAGTGTTAAGATTGTGACTCATGTATTTGAACCCAACTCACAGGAGATGTTGACTCTCATACTTGGAGCTGAGACGTGCTGGATTGTGAATCTCATGTTTGGATTTTACCGAAGGTGTGATTGTGACATATACCTTTGTCTAACATCTGAGTAATGTGACTCTCATGTGTGGGCCCAGCACACATCAGATGGGATTGTTACATACACCTGGGCCAAGCACTTAGGCGATGTGACTCTCCTGCCAGGGCGAGCCCTGTAGTAAGGAGGATTTTAACATATTGCTGTACTCAGCACCTAGGTGATGTGATTTTTCTTCCTGGTACCTGCCCAAAGTTCAAATTGTGACATATATCTGGGCCCAAAACATAGGTAAGGTAATAACTCTTATATCTGGACTAAGACAATAGAGAGATTTTGCCTCTTGTAGATAAGCTTAGAACAATGGGTATGCCCAGGTCTCCTACTTGCACAAAGTACACAGAAGACTATGACACTAAAAGATGCCATATAAAGCCCTCAGGCTATACACAGAGTGTCATAACTGGACCCAACACAGAGATAAGTTTACTCCTTTCCTGTGCACACCCAGCTGACAGGATTGTCACCCTCACACATGGACAGAGACCAATGGTGAGAGCCTGAATCTCACTTGTAGGCACAGTTTACAGTTGGAATTGTACCTATTATATGTAGATCCAGCCACAGATAAGATGATGATTCATTTCTGAACCTCGCTTACAGGCAAGGTGATAACTTTCATACTTGAACCCAGCCAATAAGAGAAGTATCGACTCTTGTGCCTGGGCTTAATTAAGCCCATGGGTAGTATCATGGGATTATACCACCACTAAAGTTTCAGAGCAGGCTGAAACTCTCACACATACCCTATTAAGCTTTCTGTGGTACAAAGAGTGTAATAACAGGGCCTAGCACACAGGTGAGATTGTTACCCTTGTATGTATACCCAGCCAACAGTAAGAACTTACACCCTCTCACATAAACACAGCCCACTGAATTTTACATCTGAAGGAAGTTGAAAGGTGACATTGTGACTCTTCTGTGTGGATCTGGTCCACAGTTAGGAGGGTGACTCTCAAACTAAGATTCAGCACAACTGTGAGCATATGGCTACCCTACTGAGACACTGTTCACAGATGGAGTTGAGGCTCTCATTCACGGATCCTGTCCACCATTGAGATTCTGTCTCACATACTTGGACAAAACTCACAGAAGGTGTTGACTCTTATACCTGAACCCTGAAAATGTGTGGGATTATGAATCTTATTCACAGGGCTTCCTGCAGGTGTAACATACTTTTGCCCAGCAGCTGATTGATTTTTCTGTCCTGTGGAAGCCTAGCCAACAATTGGAGTTGAGATTACGAAATATACCTGAACCAGGCCCCTAGGTGATGTGAGTCTCTGACCTGGGCTCAGCCCACAGGGGACATTGTGACATGTCTCTGGGCCCATCACTTAAGCGATGTGACTCTAGTTTCTTGCTTATGTTCTGCCTCCATTAAGGATTTTGACATGTCACTGAGCTCACCAGTTTGTGATATGGCTCTCTATTGGCTGTGCCCTGCTAACCAAAACAATTGTGACATATAGCTGAGCCAAGCACCTAGGTAATGTGACTCTCTTTTGCTACCTGTGCCCTTTCTACATAAAGGATTATAATGCCATTGGGCCAGGGCCAGGCACAGTGGCTCACGCCTGTAATCTCAGCACTTTGGGAGGCCGAGGTGGGCGGATCACAAGGTCAGGAGATTGAGACCATCCTGGCTAACATGGTGAAACTCTGTCTCTACTAAAAATACAAAAAATTAGCCGGGCATGGTGGCAGGCACATATGGTCCCAGTTACTCAGGAGGCTGAGGCAGGAGAATGGCATGAATCCGGGAGGTGGAGTTTGCAGTGAGCTGAGATCGAGTTGCTGCACTCCAGCCTGGGTGACAGAGCCAGACTCCGTCTCAAAAAAAAAAAAAAAAAAAAAAAAATGCCACTGGGCCAAGCACCCAGGTAATGTGACTCTCCTGCCTGTAGCCTGCCTACACAGGGCATTGTGCCCTATCACTGAGCCTAGCACCTAGGTGATGTAACTCCTTTTTATGGACTGTCAACAGAAAGAATTGTGACATATCAATGGCCCATCACCCAAGTGATATGACTTTCTTTTCACACACAGGTAGAATTGTGACTTCTACCTAGGCCCAGCACACAGAAATTATAATGTCTCTCACATGTAGAACCAGCCAACTGGTGAGATTTTGACTGTCATAGATAGGTTTAGGGCAAATGATAAGGTCCTGAATCGCCTACTTGTAAAAAGGTTACAGAAGGTTCCTACGCACACACATCTATTATGAAGTCCTTGGCTGGTACAGACAGTGTCATAATACAAACTAGAACACAGGTGAAATTGTGACTTTCATAGGCACACCCAGCAGAAGATTAGGATTGTCACTGTCATACATGGACAGAGCCTACTGGTAAGCTCCTGAATCTCACATGCTGATTAAGTCCACAGTTGGAATTGTGACTGTTACATGTAAATCTGGCCACAGGTGGGATGGTGACTCATTTCTGGTCCCAGCTCATAGGCATGGTAAGGACTGTAATACCAAGACCCAGCCAATAGAAGAGATGTTTACTTCAGTAACTAGGCTTAGGGCAGCAGGTAATGTCCTGGGTTTCTTACTTGTACAAAAGTCAAAGAGCCTTACAACATGCAAGCATATTATACAATGCCCTCAGGAGGTATAGAGAATTTCATAACAGGGCCCAGCACACAGATGAAACTGTGACTCTTGTTTTTACACTCAGCTGATGGTAAGGATTATTACCCTTCCACATGGACACAGCCCATTGTTGAGGTTCTGAATCTCACAACTGGAGGCAATTGAAAGTTGGATGTGTGATTCTTATACATGGATCCAGATCACAGGTGAGATGATGACTTCTGAATCAAGATCAAACACCCTTGTGAGGCTGTGTCACTCCCCAGCACCTAACTGATTTTACATTTCTGCATGGGTTCAGACTAAATGTGGGATTGTGACATATACGCAGGCCAAGCACATAGGTGATGGGACTCTCCTGCCTGGGCCAATCTCTCAGAGGTGATTTAGAAATATCTTATGCACCCATCACCTAGGTAATGTGACTCTCCTCTCCTGCCTGGGCTCAGCCCACAAGGGGCATTGTGACATACTACTGGATTCATCACCTAGGTGACATGACTCTCCTCTTCTGCCTGGGCCCCACCCCCATTTGGAATTTGGACATATCCCTGGGCCTATCACCTAGGTGATACGAATCTCTTCTTTTGCCTTGGACCTGCTTACATTGGGAATTGAGGCAAATTACTGGGCCCAGCACCTAGAAGATGTTACTGTCTTTTTGCCTGGATCTTGCCTACAGAAGGGATTGTGACAAATCAGTGGGCCAAGTATCCAGGTGATCTGGCTCTTCTGTCTTAGCAGTGCCTATATATAGTTGGGATTGTGACATATACCTGGGCCAAACATCTGGTAATGCAACTCTTCTTTCTGAGACCTTTTCTCACAGAACATCATGATATATCTCTATGCTCATCACCTAAGTCATGCAAGCCTCCTCTTTTTCCTGGGCTCTGTTCACAGGGTAATTTGTGACATACTGCTGGACCCAGCACCCAGATCATTTGACTCTCCTGCCTTGGTCCTGCCCACAAAGGGCATTGTGACATATGAGTGGGCTCAGCAGCCAGATGATGTGACCTTCCTGCCAGGACTCTTCCAACAGAAGGGACATTGACCTACTCAGTCTCAGTATTCAGGTGATGTGGCTTTCCTTCCTAGTCCCTGCTTGCAGGTGGTATTGTGACATATATCTGGATCCAGTTCATAGGCATGCTGATGACTATCATACATGGATGCAACCAACAGAAAAGATTTTGACTCTTCTAGCTGGATTTATGACAATGTATAATGTCTTCAGTCTCCAGCTTCTGGTAAGATCACAAAGTATGAGGAAGCTTATGCATATTCTATAATGCCCTTGGTGGTACAGAGCATGTCATTCCAGAGCCCAGCACATAGCCAACAGTTAAAATTGTCAATCTCACACATGGACAGGGCCCACAGTTAAGGTCCTGAATGTCACTAATAAACACAGTTTACAGTTGGAATTTTGACTGTCATATGTGGATCTGGCCACAGGTAAAATGGTGACTTATTGCTGGACCTAGCCCATAGGCATGGTAATGACTCTTATATCTAAACCAGTCAACAGCAGAGATGTTGAATCTCATCCCTAGACTTGGAGAAATGAGTAAGATCATGGGTTCATATAGGCACAAAGGTTTCAGAGTGCATCGCAAGTCTTACACATATATACAGCTGCACATGATGCAAAGAGTAATATAACAAGGTCCAGTACACAGTTGAGATTTTGACTCTCATATGCATATACTGCCAACAGTAAAGAATGTCACACTCCGACATAGACACAGCCCACTGTTGAGGTTCTGAATTTCACACCCAAAGGCAGTCAGAAGTTGGTATTGTTACTCTTATATGTGAATCTAGCCTTCAGGGGAGACGATGAGTCTTTGACCAAGATTCAGCACCTATGTTAGGCTCTAACTCCAATAGGTGCTGTCTGAGGTTTGGCTGTCATGCATGGATTCAAGTTGCTGTTGAAATTGTGACATGCAGCTGGGCATGGTGGCTCATGCCTGTAATCCCAGCACTTTGGGAGGCCAAGGCAGGTGGATCACCTGAGGTCAGGAGTTCAAGGCCAGCCTGGCCAACATGGCAAAACCTTGTCTCTACTAAAAATGCAAAAATTATCTGGGTGTGGTGGCACACACCTGTAATCCCAGCTGCTTGGGAGCCTGAGGCAGGAGAATCACTTGAACCCAGGAGGCAGTGGTTGCAGTGAGCTGAGATCATGCCACTGCACTCCACCCTGGGCAACATGAGTGCAACTCTGTCTCCAAAAAAAATAAAATATTAAAATAAATAAATAATAAAAAAGGAAAGAAAGGAAAAGGAATTGTGATTTGCATTCTTGGACACATGAGGTTTGTAAAAGTTCATGAGGTGTGTACTTTTATACCTGGACCCAGAACATGTTCAGGAATGTAAATTCCATTCCTAGACCTTCTCACAGGTATGATTGTGACATAATAACTTTGCCCAGCCAGAACTTGACTGATTAGACTATACAGCCTTAATAAAGCCCGCAGTTTGAATTGTGACATATGCCTAAGCCAATAGCCTCGGTACAGTGACCCTCCTGCCTAATCCCTTCTTGCAGGTGGCATTGTGATATACCTCTGGTCTCATTTCCAGAGGTGTGATTGTCATCTCCTGCCTGGGCCCTGTTCACAAGGGGATTGTGACGTATTGCTGAGGCCAGCACTTCTGTGATGTAAACCTTCAGCCAGGGTTCTGCCCACAGGGGGTATTGTGACACATCACTGGTCCCAGCACCGTAGTGATGTGAATTTCCTACCAGCACTCAACTCACAGGGGGGATACTAATATACCGCTGGCTCAGTATTCAGATGATGTGACTCTCCTGCCTGGTTCTGCCCACAGGTGGGATTCTGGCATATACCTAGGTTCAGATCACAGGAATAATAGTGAGTGTTATATGACAGCCCAGCCAATAGAATAGTTCTGACTCTCATGGCTGAGCTTAGAACAATCAGTAAGGTTCTGGGTCTCCTAATCGTATCACAATTACAGGGGATTATGACACTCATAAATATTCTATAAAATATTTGCATCATATCAGAGCTCATTACAGAGGTAAAATTGTGCCTCTCATATGAGGCACACTATCCAACAATTTGGATTGTCACTCACACATGGACAAAGCCCACTGGTGAGGTCCTGAATCTCACATGTGCAAACAGTCCACAGTTGAATTTGGGACTGTCATATGTGGATCTGGCCACAGGGTCAGAAGGTGACTCATTTCTGGACCCAGCCCATAGGCATAACAATGACTCTCATACCTGGTCCCAGTTAATAGAAGAGATGTTGACTCTTGTATCTAGGCTTAGGGCAATGGATAAGGTCCTGGATTTCCTACTTTTACAGAGGTCTCAGAGAATTACAACACTCATGCATATTGTGTAATGCCCTCAGGTGGTACCAAAAGTGTCAAAACAGGGCTCCTGTCAAAATTGAGATTGTGACTCATGCGTACACAGGCCACAGTTTGGATGGTAACTATTAAATGTGAACGATCTACTCATGAGGTCCTGGATGTCACTCACAGAAATAGTCACAGTTGGAATTGTGACTGTCATATATGGATCCATCCACGAGTGGGATGGTGACAAATTTCTGGACCCAGCTTACAGGCATACTGATGACTCTTATACCTGGACCCAACAAATAAGAGAAATGTTGACTCTCATACCTGAACTTGGGGCAATATGTAGGATAATGAGTTTATACCAGTATGAACGTCTCAGAGCAGGTTTTCATTCTCATGCATAAAAAATATAAAAAATAGAAAGCTCTTGAGTAGAACAGAGGATGTCATACAAAGGCCCAGCACACAGGTGACGTTGTGATTCTTCTGTGCACACACAACATACAGTGAGGAATGTCATCATTCCATATGGACACAGCCCATTGTTGAGGTTCTGAGTATCACTCCTACATCCATTGAAAGTTGAATCTGTTACATGGAGGCAGTTCACAGGTAGAATGGTGATTTTATACCAAAACTCAACACACCTGTGAGGCTGTGCCTGTCCTAATGAGATAGTGTTTGCAGGTGAGGCTGGAGCTCTTATGCATGAATTCTGTCCACAATTGAGATTGTAACTTGTGTACTTAAATACAATTCACAAAAGGTGTTTTCTCTTATACCTTGAGCCAGGAAATATGTGGGACTGGGAATCTCATCCCTGGACCTTACTGCAGGTGTGACTCTGACATATAATTTTTTCCCAGCACCTGATTGACTTTACCATCTTGCCTGAGCTCAGGCAACAGTTGGGATTGTGACATACCTGGCCCAAACACCTAGGTGATGTGACTGTCCTGCCTGGGCCCTGCCCACAAGAGGCATTGTAAGGTATCTCTGAGACCATCCCCTAGGTGAGGAGACTCTACTTTCCTGACTACCCCTTTCTCCAGTAAGATTTGTGACATATAATCTGGGCATGTTATCTAGGTGATACGACTCTCCTTTCATGACTGGGCCCTGTTAACAGGGTGGATTGTGACACATTACTTGGCCCAGCACCTAGGTGATGTGACTCCCCTTTCCTGCATGGGCCTTGCCTACACAAAGGATTGTGATATATTGCTAAGCTAAGCACCAAGGTGATGTGGCTCTTGACTGGGTTCTTCCTAAGTGGGCATTGAGACATATTACTAAGCCTAGCATAAAGGTGATATGGCTTTCCTGCATGGGTCCTATTGACATTTCCCTGGCCCAGCATTCAGATGATGTGACTTTCCTCCCTGATTCTGCCCACAGGTGGGATTATGACCTATATCGAGGCCCAGGCAACAGTCATGATGACGTCTTTCTTACATGGACCCAGCCAATAGGAGAAATTTAGACTTTAATAGCTAGGCTTAGGGCAACAACTAAAAGCCTTGGTCTAGTAATTATAAAAAGGTCACAAAAGATTATGACACTCACATGTATTTTATAAAGCCATTGGGTTGTATAGAGAGTGATAAACAGGGCTCAGCACACAGGGGGGATTGTGACTCTCATAGACACATGTAGCCAACAATCGGAATTGTCACCTTCACACATGGACAGAGTGCTCTGGTGAGATTCTGAATCACACATGGATGCAGTCCAGAGTTGGAATTGTGACTGTCATATGTGGATCCGGCCTCAGGCTGCATGGTGAGTAATTTCTAGATCCAGCTTACAAGCATGGTGTTGACTCTCATGCTTAGACCAAGCCAATCGGACAGATACTGACTCACAGCTAGACTTAGGACCATGGGTAAGGTCCTGCTTTTCCTACCTGTACGGAGGTCACAGAGGACTATGAATCCCTAACATATAGTATAACTGGTATAATTCCCTCAGGTGGTACAGGCAGAGTATGTCAAAACAGGGCCCAGCACAGAGTTAAGATTGTTAATCTCATATACACATCTAGTCAAAAATTAAGATTGTCACCCTCACACACAGACAATGATCACTGCTGAGGTCCTAAATCTCTTGTGGATGCAGTTCACAGTTGATATTGTGATGGTCATATATGGATCTGCACAAAGGTGGGATAGTGACTCATTTCTGGACCCCTCTCACAGGCACAGTAATAAATCTCATTCCTAGGCACAGCAAATAGGACTGATGTTGACTCTCCTCTCTGGGCTTAATCAGTAAGATCATGTGTCCACATAAGCATGCAAATCTCAGAGAGTATTGTGACTCTTGTGCATACCTTATAATTCCCTCAGGTACTACAGAGGGCATTATAAAAGGGCACAAAACACAGGTGAAATTGTTACTCTTGTAAGCACAACCAGCCAACAGAATGGTCACTTTCCAAATGAACACAGTGCACTGTTAAGGTTCTGAATCTCACACTTAGAGACAGTCAAAGTTGGCATTGTTACTATCATACATGGATTCCGTACACCTCTTGGACCAAGATTCAGCACGCCTTTGATATTTTGACTTTTTTAGTGGAACACTGTCTTCAGGTGGAGTTGTGGCTCTCAAACATGGATCCAGTCCACTGTTGAGGTTGTTACTTGCCTTTTGGGTGCAACTCGCAGGAGGTATTGACTCTGATCCTGAAGTTGGGCATGTGAGAGATTGTAAATTGTATTTCTGGACACTTTCACACGTGTGATTGTGACATATACCTTCACTCAGTATCTGACTGATTTTCCTCTTTGCCTAGGCTGCACCTACAGTTTAGATTGTAAAGTATACTTAGGTTGAGCGCCTAGATAATGTGAATTTCCTGCTTGGGCTCTGCCCTCCTGGGATATTGTGAGATATCTCTGGGCCAATCACCTAGGCAATGTGACTTTCCCTTTCTGCCTGGGCCAGTCCACAGGGGTTACCATGAAATATCCTTTGGCCCATCACCTATGTTATGTGACTCTTTTTTGCCTTGAATCTGTTTACAGGAGAAATGGTTACATATCACTGGACCCATCACCTAGATGGTGTGACCGTCTTCTACCTGGAACATGTTTACATGGTGGATTGTGACATATTGCTTTTCCTAGCACCCAGGAGATGTGACTTTTATTGTCAGGACCCTGCCTTTAGTAAAAATATTGACATATCACTGGGCCACCACCTAGTTGATGTGACTGTCCCTCCTAGTCTTTGCCCACAGGTGGGATGGTCATACATTTGGCCCAGCTCACAGGTATGATGAAGACTCGCATATGTGAACCCAGCCAATAGAAGAAATTTTAACTCTTCTAGCTAGGCTTAGAAAAACAGGAAATGATCTGGGCCTTCTACATGTAGAAAGATCACACAATATATCACACTCATGGATATTCTATAAAGTCTTTGGGTGATATAAAGAGTGTCATATCAGCATCCAGCACAGAAGTAAAATTGTGACTCTTATAGGCACACCCAGTGGACAATTAAAATTGTCTCCCTCACACATTGACAAAACTTACTGGTGAGGTCCTGACTCTCATATGAGGACACAATACACAGTTAGAATATTGACCATCCAATGTGGATCTGGCCAAAGATCAGATGGTGGATCATATCTGGACCCAGCTTACAGGCCCAGTGATGACTCTTACACCTGGACCCCACCAATAAGAGAGGTGTTGACCCTCTCTCATAGCTGGGATTAGGCCAAAAAATAAAGTTCTGGGTTTTCTACTTTAAAAAATATCACAGGTGATTACCACACACATGCATATTCTGTAAAGCCCTCAGATGGTACAGAGAGTGTCATCATGGGGACCAGCACAGCACTGAGGTTGTGACTATTGTATGCACACTCAGCTGACTGTTAAAATTGTCACCTTTACATAGGAGAGAGCAAAATAGTGAGTTCCTGAATCTCACTGACAGACACAGTCCACAGTTGGATCATGTCTGTCACATGTGGATTGAGCCACAGGAGGAATGTTGACTGATTTCTGTAACCAGATAACAGGAACAAAAATGACTCTCCTACCTGGACCCAAAAATAAGAGAGATGTTTACTCTCATGCCTGGGCTTAGGGCAATGGGTGAGATCCTACATTTGGTATTGTAAGAAACACCTGGGCAAGCACAAAGGTCTCAAAGCAGATTGTGAGTCTCACATGTGCCATATAAAACACTCAGGTGGTACAGCAAGTGTCATAACAGAAACCAGCAAACAGGTCAGATTCTGACTCTCATATGCACACCTGACTGACAATAAGGATTGTCATCCTCCCACCTGAACACAGCCTCCTTACAGCATCCTGAATCTCACACTCAGAGGCAGTCAAAAGTTGGAATTGTGACTCTCATATGTGAATGCAGTCCACAGGTAGGATGGTGACTCTCACACCAAGATTCACTGTTGCGGGAAGTCAGGGACCCCAAATAGAGGGACTGGCTGAAGCCATGGCAGAAGAACATAAATTGTGAAGATTTCATGGACATTTATTAGTTCCCCAAATTAATGCTTTTGTAATTTCTTACACCTGTCTTTACTGTAATCTCTGAACATAAATTGTGAAGATTTAATGGACACTCATCACTTCCCCAATCAATACTCTTGTGATTTCCTATGCCTGTCTTTACTTTAATCTCTTAATCCTGTCATCTTCGTAAGCTGAGGATGAATGTCACCTCAGGACCCTGTGATAATTGCATTAACTGCACAAATTGTCTAAACAATATGAAATCTGGGCACCTTGAAAAAAGAACAGGATAGTAGCAATGTTTGGGAAACAAGGGGGATAACCTTAAGCTCTGGCTGCCTGTGGGCTGGGCGGAACAGAGCCATATTTCTCTTCTTTCAAAAGCAAATAGGAGAAATATTGCTGAATTCTTTTTCTCAGCAAGGAACATCCCTGAGAAAGAGAATGCATCCCTAAGGGGAGGCCTCTGAAATGGCTGCTTTGGAGATGGCTGTCTTTTACAGTTGTAGCGGAGGGATGAAATAAGCCCTGGTCTCCCATAGCACTCCCAGGCTTATTAGGATGAGGAAATTCCCGCCTAATAAATTTTGGTCAGACTGGTTGTCTGCTTTCAAACCCTATCTCCTGATAAGATGTTATCAATGACAATGTGTGCCCGAAACTTCATTAGCAATTTTAATTTCACCACGGTCCTGTGTTCCTGTGATCTCATCCTGCCTCCATTTGCCTTGTGATATTTTATTACCTTGTGAAGCATGTGATCTCTGTGACCCACACCCTATTCATACACTCCCTCCCCTTTCAAAAATCATAATAAAAACTTGCTGGTTTTGCGGCTTGGGGGGCATCATGGAACCTGCCGACATGTGATGTCTCCCCCAGACACCCAGCTTTAAAATTTCTCTCTTTGTACTCTTTCCCTTTATTTCTCAGACTGGCCAGCACTTAGGGAAAATAGAAAAGGACCCACATGAAATATCGGGGGTGAATTTCACCCAATATCTGGTGCCCATGTGGTCTTTCTTTTTTCCTAAGTGCATGTGGGAACCTGATTCCCTTTGGTAGGTGTGGAGAAACGTCATCAGTTTGGTCCACATATACACATGTTCGACTCCCTGACAACCAGTGAGTAGTCTGTGTATGGTCCGGGTTAACTATGGGTCATGCTACTTTTTATTAACAATTGTACTTCATTCCATTTATATCACCCTTCTTCACTGTTTCAATGCTTTCTGCACTTCATATCAGTGAAAAACAGGCCAGCTGGTGCCAGGAAATTGGTGT
Source organism: Hylobates moloch (assembly GCF_009828535.3). NCBI lineage: Eukaryota > Metazoa > Chordata > Mammalia > Primates > Hylobatidae > Hylobates > Hylobates moloch. The sequence goes on from NW_026652276.1 coordinate 113,260,171, forward strand.
TTTGCTTAGTGCTACTTTAAGAGTAATGATGAAGAGCACTTGTCTGAATCATTCCCATGTGCCAAACACTGTGATTTGGCCTAAAGTACACATATTTATTATTTTCCTCTAAATGTACTAATGAAATAAAATTCTTAGCTAAGAAAGGCTTGATCTCATTCAAATATGTTTAATGAAATTTGGTTGACATTTCAGTGTCTCTGACTTAAATGGAATATTGAAAATTTCCATGAATCCAAATAGAGTGTTATACATGAACAGTCTTTTACTAAAAGCCTTTCTGAGGCAGAGTAAGATTCATAAAATTTCCTTATAATATAGAAGAAATGTGGTTAACTATGTTCCCAGCATCAACTTGGAACACTGAGCATTCTCAGTTCTCAGTATTCACCCTGAGTCATTCAGGAAAAACTGGTATCTCTGTAAGGAGACAGAAAAAGGTGCTTGGGGGAGGGTCACAATATTGCACATAAATGCTTTCTACATGCACCTATTAGGATATTAATCTAATTGGTCTATCATTTGCATGGCTAGATTGTTACTGAATATAATCATACTATTTTGTCTTTTGCAGCTAATGACATCCATTACCTTTAAGTTTCATACAATGACTTGCTCAGCTGAGACATGAACCTTTGTTAATTTACCCTCAATTGAGGGACTAGATTTGCAATTTCCAATCTTTCAATGTTAAAGCAAATCAGAGAAGAGTAGTGTGGGTATGAGCATGCATTTTCTTGCCTAACTATCAAAATTCTTCTCATATTGCCTTGGACACTCTAGGCAGCCACCTAAAAAATATTCCCTCCTAATATTTTAGCCAGGATATTAGATTTTAAAAGGTCAAGGACTTAATAATTGGGCAAAGCAAAAATCTTGTCTTTGCTTCTTGACCATTTCAAACAGCATAGCAATTATGCCAAGCCATTGAAAGATGTGGTTCTGATGACTCATTTTATTTCAAATGTTTTCTCTAATTGTTAGTCTCATTGTGTTAATCTAAAAGAGAAACTATCTACATCACAATTTGTGCATTCAAGAAATATGTTAAGATGTTCAAAGTTCGATATTCTATTACAGAACAGTAGAATTCTCTGAAATTTCAATGTTAAATTATTATTAATAAATTCATTTTTTTTCTTTTTTTTGAGACGGAGTCTCGCTCTGTCGCCCAGGCTGGAGTGCAGTGGCGCGATCTCGGCTCACTGCAAGCTCTGCCTCCCAGGTTCAGGCCATTCTCCTGCCTCAGCCTCTCTGAGTAGCTGGGACTACAGGCGCCCGCCACCACGCCCGGCTAATTTTTTGTATTTTTAGTAGAGACGGGGTTTCACCGTGGTCTCGATCTCCTGACCTCGTGATCCGCCCGCCTCGGCCTCCCAAAGTGCTGGGATTACAAGCGTGAGCCACTGCGCCCGGCCAATTCATTATTTTTTCAACATTTTCCAATGTTGAAATTAAATAATTGGGTATGCTTTTTCATGATAAGTTCAATTCTAGGAGAGTACTTACTGGTCTGTCTGGTATTTTTGTCATGAATTATGTAAACCTGAGTTAACGGAATGGAACAGAAATGCTAATTTAATCAGAATGAGAATGAATTCAGCCTTGGTGGTAGACTATTGGTATCCCAGAGGCTGATCATTTACTTTGGCTGTGTAGACATTGCTTCTTAATGTCAGTGAGCCCTTTCAACCAAGTTGCCTTTGTTTCCCATTGATGTGGTCATGTTCTGGTCTCTGTTTTTATTAAGCTGTCCCAGATGAAGGTCACGTGATTATTTCTTACATAAGTGAGATCTCATCTCTTTTCTCTGCCATGAGATCCTCCAATTATCCCTACAGAAAGCAACATGTTGAAGGCAGAAATGGAGGGAATATACAAATATATCCATTGCCATGTGGCCACCACAATCAGCTTACAACATGGCTTACTTAGAAGTTCGATTAATTTCAGGGAAGCAGGGGTGTTTTTCCATGATGTGCTTTTTCTTTTAAAAACACCTCTGATTAAATTTAGTCTAATCAAGATAATTTCTCTTATGATAAACAGGAAGCCAATACATTAGTAACCTAATTACATGAAAAATGTCCTGCCAGAGTCACACACATTTTCTCACACTCAGGAGAAAAGGATTAAACAGCAGGTGTGCACTGAAGTGGGAACCTGAGGGTCATCTGAGAATTTTGCCTACCCTCCTGAATAGGTATCTAAAATAGCCTTTCTGTTGCTTTTGTTGTGTTTCTAAGTAAACAAAGATATCATCTGCAAATAATAATTTCACTGCTTTACAATTTTATTCATTAAAATAATTATCTTTTTCTGGCTTATATGAAGTATTTTTCATTTATATTATACATTCACATAGGTACGTATATAACAGTACAAATGTATCCTTTTTAATTTTTGTTAAATTTTTAAGAATGGATGTTTGGTGGAGCCAAGATGGCCAAATAAGAACAGCTCCAGTCTACAGCTCCCAGCCTGAGCGACACAGAAGATGGGTGATTTCTGCATCTCCGTTTAAGGTACCGGGTTCATCTCACTATGGAGTGCCAAACAGAGGGTGCAGGACAGCCGGTGCAGCACACTGTGCATGAGCCAAAGCAGGGAGAGGCATTGCCTCACTCAGGAAGCCCAAGGGGTCAAGGAGTTCCCTTTCCTAGTCAAAGAAAGGCGTAACAGACGGCACCTGGAAAATCGGGTCAGTCCCACCCTAATAAACTGCTCTTCTCCAACAGGCTTGGAAAATGGCAAACCAGTAGATTGTGTCCTGCACCTGGCTCGGAGGGTCCTATGCCCACGGAGCCTCGCTGATTGCTAGCACAGCAGTCTGAGATCAAACTGCAAGGCGGCAGCGAGGCTAGGGGAGGGACGCCCGCCATTGCCCAGGCTTGCTTAGGTAAACAAAGCAACCAGGAAGCTCGAACTGGGTGCAGCCCACCACAGCTCAAGGAGGCCTGCCTGCCTCTGTAGGCTCCACCTCTGGGGGCAGGGCACAGACAAACAAAAACTCAGCAGGAACCTCTGCAGACTTAAATGTCCCTGTCTGACTGATAGCTTTGAAGAGAGTAGTGGTTCTCCCAGCACGCAGCTGGAGATCTGAGAACGGACAGACTGCCTACTAAAGTGGGTCCCTGACCCCCGAGCTGCCTAACTGGGAGGCACCCTCCAGTAGGGACAGATTGACACCTCACTCAGCCGGGTACTCCTCTGAGACAAAACTTCCAGAGGAACCATCAGACAGCTGAATTTGTGGTCTCACGAAAATCCGCTGTTCTGCAGCCACCACTGCTGACACCCAGCCAAACAGGGTCGGGAGTGGACCTCTAGCAAATTCCAACAGACCTGCAGCTGAGGGTCCTGTCTGGTAGAAGGAAAACTAACAAACAGAAAGGACATCCACACCAAAAACCCATCTGTACATCACCATCATCAAAGACCAAAAGTAGATAAAACCACAAAGACGGGGAAAAAACAGAGCAGAAAAACTGGAAACTCTAAAAAGCAGAGCACCTCTCCTCCTCCAAAGGAATGCAGTTCCTCACCAGCAATGGAACAAAGCTGGATGGAGAATGACTTTGACGAGTTGAGAGAAGAAGGCTTCAGACAATCAAACTACTCCGAGCTACGGGAGGAAATTCAAAACAATAGCAAAGAAGTTAAAAACTTTGAAAAAAAATTAGATGAATGGATAACTAGAATAAACAATGGAGAGAAGGGCTTAAAGGGGCTGATGGAGCTGAAAGCCAAGTATCGAGAACTACATGAAGATTGCAGAAGCCTCAGTAGCCGATGCGATCAACTGGAAGAAAGGGTATCAGTGATAGAAGATGAAATGAATGAAAAGAAGTGAGAAGGGAAGTTTAGAGAAAAAAGGATAAAAAGAAATGAACAAATCCTCCAAGAAATATGGGACTATGTGAAAAGACCAAATCTACATATGATTGGTGTACCTGAAAGTGATGAGGAGAATGGAACCAAGTTGGAAAACACTCTGCAGGATATTATCCAGGAGAACTTCCCCAATCTAGCAAGGCAGGCCAACATTCAAATTCAGGAAATATGGAGAATGCCACAAAGATACTCATCGAGAAGAGCAACTCAAAGACACATAATTGTCAGATTCACCAAAGTTGAAATGAAGGAAAAAATGTTAAGGGCAGCCAGAGAGAAAGGTCGGGCTACCCACAAAAGGAAGCCCATCAGACTAACAGCTGATCTCTGGGCAGAAACTCTGCAAGCCAGAAGAGAGTGGGGGCTGATATTCAACATTCTTAAACAAAAGAATTTTCAACCCAGAATTTCATATCCAGCCAAACTAAGCTTCATAAGTGAAGAAGAAATAAAATACTTTACAGACAAGCAAATGCTGAGTGATTTTGTCAACACCAGGCCTGCCCTAAAAGAGCTCCTGAAGGAAGCACTAAATATGGAAAGGAACAACTGGTACCAGCCCCTGCAAAAACATGCCAAATTGTAAAGACCATCCAGGCTAGGAAGAAACTGCATCAACTAACGAGCAAAATAACCAACTAACATCATAATGACAGGATCACATTCACAGATAACAATAATAACTTTAAATGTAAATGGGCTAAATGCTCCAATTAAGACCCATCAGTGTGCTGTATTCAGGAAACCCATCTAACGTGCAGAGACACGCATAGACTCAAAATAAAGGGATGGAGGAAGATCTATCAAGCAAATGGAAAACAAAAAAAGGCAGGGGTTGCAATCCTAGACTCTGATAAAATAGACTTTAAACCAACAAAGATCAAAAGAGACAAAGAAGGCCATTACATAATGGTAAAGGGATCAATTCAACAAGAAGAGCTAACTATCCTAAATATATATTCACCCAACACAGGAGCACCCAGATTCATAAAGCAAGTCCTCAGTGACATACAAAGGGACTTAAACTCCCACACAATAATAATGGGAGATTTTAACACCCCACTGTCAACATTAGACAGATCAACAAGACAGAAAGTTAACAAGGATATCCAGGAATAGAACTCAGCTCTGCACCAAGCGGACCTAATAGACATCTACAGAACTCTCCCCAAATCAACAGAATATACATTTTTTTCAGCACCACACCACACCTACTCCAAAATTGACCACATAGTTGGAAGTAAAGTTCTCCTCAGCAAATGTAAAAGAAGAGAAATTATAACAAACTGTCTCTCAGACCACAATGCAATCAAACTAGAACTCAGGATTAAGAAACTCACTCAAAACCGCTCAACTACCTGGAAACTGAACAACCTGCTCATGAATGACTATTGGGTACATAATGAAATGAAGGCAGAAATAAGGATGTTCTTTGAAACCAACGAGAACAAAGACACAACATACCAGAATCTCTGGGACACATTCAAAGCAGTGTGTAGAGGGAAATTTATAGCACTAAATGCCCACAGGAGAAAGCAGGAAAGTTCCAAAATTGACACCCTAACATCACAATTAAAAGAACTAGAAAAGCAAGAGCAAACACATTCAAAAGCTAGCAGAAGGCTAGAAATAACTAAAATCAGAGCAGAACTGAAGGAAATCGAGACACAAAAAACCCTTCAAAAAATTAATGAATCCAGGAGCTGGTTTTTTGAAAAGATCAACAAAATTGATGGACCGCTAGCAAGACTAATAAAGAAGAAAAGAGAGAAGAATCAAATAGATGCAATAAAAAATGAAAAAGGGGATATCACCACCGATCCCACAGAAATACAATCTACCAACAAAGAATACTACAAACACCTCTATGCAAATAAACTAGAAAACCTAGAAGAAATGGATAAATTCCTCGACAAATAAAGAGACCTGATGGATTCACACCGAATCTACCAAAGGTACAAGGAAGAATTCGGTATCTTCCTTCTGAAATATTCAATCGATGAAAAAAAGTTATGAAGCCAGCATCATCCTGATACCTAAGCCTGGCAGAGACATAACCAAAAAATAGAATTTCAGACCAATATCCTTGATGAACATTGATGCAAAAATCCTCAATAAAATACTGGCAAACCGAATCCAGCAGCACATCAAAAAGCTTATCCACCATGATCAAGTGGGCTTCATCCCTGGGATGCAAGGCTGGTTCAACATACACAAATCAATAAATGTAATCCAGCATATAAACAGAACCAAAGACAAAAACCACATGATTATCTCAATAGATGCAGAAAAGGCCTTTGACAAAATTCAGCAACCCTTCATGCTAAAAACTCTCAATAAATTAGGTATTGATGGGACATATCTCAAAATAATAAGAGCTATCTATGACAAACCCACAGACAATATCATACTGAATGGGCAAAAACTGGAAGCATTCCCTTTGAAAACTGGCACAAGGCAGGGATGCCGTCTCTCACCGCTCCTATTCAACATAGTGCTGGACGTTCTGGCCAGGGCAATCAGGCAGGAGAAGGAAATAAAGGATATTCAATTAGGAAAAGAGGAAGTCAAATTGTTGCTGTCTGCAGATGACATGATTGTAAATCTAGAAAACCCCATCATCTCAGCCCAAAATCTCCTTAAGCCTATAAGCAACTTCATCAAAGTCTCAGGATACAAAATCAATGTACAAAAATCACAAGCATTCTTATACACCAATCACAGACAAACAGAGAGCCAAATCATGAGTGAGCAATTCACAATTGCTTCAAAGAGAATAAAATACCTAGGAATCCAACTTACAAGGGATGTAAAGAACCTCTTCAAGGAGAACTACAAACCACTGCTCAATGAAATAAAAAGGGATACAAACAAATGGAAGAACATTCCATGCTCATGGGTAGGAAGAATCAATATTGTGAAAATGGCCATACTTCCCAAGGTAATTTATAGATTCAATGCCATCCCCATCAAGCTACCAATGACTTTATTCACAAAACTGGAAAAAACTACTTTAAAGTTC